>NC_069508.1:208599492-208654492 GCF_027579735.1 Bombina bombina
AAGTGGGGTGATAAAAAAATGCGAAAGCATATAAAATAAGGAATTGGAATAGTTGTGCTTTATACAAAAAAATCATAACCACCAAAAAAGTGGGCCTCATGGACTCTTGCTAATATGAAAGAAATTAATTTATCAGGTAAGTTCTTACATAAATTATGTTTTCTTTCATGTAATTAGCAAGAGTCCATGAGCTAGTGACGTATGGGATAATGACTACCCAAGATGTGGATCTTCCACGCAAGAGTCACTAGAGAGGGAGGGATAAATTAAAGACAGCCAATTCCGCTGAAAATAATCCACACCCAACAAAGTTTAAAACTTTATAATGAAAAAAACTGAAATTATAAGCAGAAGATATCAAACTGAAAAAGCTGCCTGAAGTACTTTTCTACCAAAAAACTGCTTCAGAAGAAGAAAACACATCAAAATGGTAGAATTTATGTAAATGTATGCAAAGAAGACCAAGTTGATGCTTTGCAAATCTGATCAACCGAAGCTTCATCCTAAACGCCCAGGAAGTAGAAACCTGACCTAGTAGAATGAGCTGTAATCCTTTGAGGCCGACTTTTACCCGACTCGACATAAGCAGGATGAAATTAATGATTTCAACCAAGATGCCAAAGAAAAGGCAGAAGCCTTCTGACCTTTCCTAGACCGGAAAAGATAACAAATTAGACTAGAAGTCTATTGGAAATTCTTAGTAGCATCAACATAATATTTCAAAAGCTCTAACTACATCCAAAGAATGCAATGATTTCTCCTTAGAATTCTTAGGATTAGGACATAATGAAGGACCACAATTTCTCTACTAATGTTGTTAGATTCACAACCTTAGGTAAAAATAGTTAAAAGAAGTTCGCAACACCGCCTTATCCTGATGAAAAATCAGAAAAGGAGACTCACAAGAGCGAGCAGATAATTCAGAAAACTCTTCTGGCAGAAGAGATGGCCAAAAAGGAACAAAACTTTCCAAGAAAGTAATTTAATGGTCCAAAGGAATGCATAGGTTCAAAGCGAGGAGCTTGAAGAGCCCCAGAACCAAATTCAAAACTCCAAGGAGGAGAAAACAGAATTTATGTTTACCTGATAAATTTCTTTCTCCAACGGTGTGTCCGGTCCACGGCGTCATCCTTACTTGTGGGATATTCTCTTCCCCAACAGGAAATGGCAAAGAGCCCAGCAAAGCTGGTCACATGATCCCTCCTAGGCTCCGCCTACCCCAGTCATTCGACCGACGTTAAGGAGGAATAATTGCATAGGAGAAACCATATGGTACCGTGGTGACTGTAGTTAAAGAAAATAAAATATCAGACCTGATTAAAAAAACCAGGGCGGGCCGTGGACCGGACACACCGTTGGAGAAAGAAATTTATCAGGTAAACATAAATTCTGTTTTCTCCAACATAGGTGTGTCCGGTCCACGGCGTCATCCTTACTTGTGGGAACCAATACCAAAGCTTTAGGACACGGATGAAGGGAGGGAGCAAATCAGGTCACCTAAATGGAAGGCACCACGGCTTGCAAAACCTTTCTCCCAAAAATAGCCTCAGAAGAAGCAAAAGTATCAAACTTGTAAAATTTGGTAAAAGTGTGCAGAGAAGACCAAGTCGCTGCCCTACATATCTGATCAACAGAAGCCTCGTTCTTGAAGGCCCATGTGGAAGCCACAGCCCTAGTGGAATGAGCTGTGATTCTTTCGGGAGGCTGCCGTCCGGCAGTCTCGTAAGCCAATCTGATGATGCTTTTAATCCAAAAGAGAGAGAGGTAGAAGTTGCTTTTTGACCTCTCCTTTTACCTGAATAAACAACAAACAAGGAAGATGTTTGTCTAAAATCCTTTGTAGCATCTAAATAGAATTTTAGAGCGCGAACAACATCCAAATTGTGCAACAAACGTTCCTTCTTTGAAACTGGTTTGGACACAGAGAAGGTACGATAATCTCCTTTTAATGTTTTTGTTAGAAACAACTTTTGGAAGAAAACCAGGTTTAGTACGTAAAACCACCTTATCTGCATGGAACACCAGATAAGGAGGAGAACACTGCAGAGCAGATAATTCTGAGACTCTTCTAGCAGAAGAAATCGCAACTAAAAACAAAACTTTCCAAGATAATAACTTAATATCAACGGAATGTAAGGGTTCAAACGGAACCCCTGAAGAACTGAAAGAACTAAATTGAGACTCCAAGGAGGAGTCAAAGGTTTGTAAACAGGCTTGATTCTAACCAGAGCCTGAACAAAGGCTTGAACATCTGGCACGCTTGCCAGCTTTTTGTGAAGTAATACCGACAAGGCAGAAATTCTGTCCCTTCAGGGAACTTGCAGATAATCCGTTTTCCAATCCTTCTTGAAGGAAGGATAGAATCCTAGGAATCTTAACCTTGTCCCCAAGGGAATCCTTTAGATTTCACACCAAGAGAAATATTTTTTCCAAATTTTGTGGTAAATCTTTCTAGTCACAGGCTTTCTGGCCTGAACAAGAGTATCGATCACAGAATCTGAGAATCCTCGCTTCGATAAAATCAAGCGTTCAAATCTCCAAGCAGTCAGCTGGA
Source organism: Bombina bombina (assembly GCF_027579735.1). Taxonomy (NCBI): domain Eukaryota; kingdom Metazoa; phylum Chordata; class Amphibia; order Anura; family Bombinatoridae; genus Bombina; species Bombina bombina. The sequence goes on from NC_069508.1 coordinate 208,602,047, forward strand.
GTGAAACCAGGTTCGGGAATGTTCGAACGGAACCCTGAACAAGAAGGTCTCGTCTCAAAGGTAGCTTCCAAGGTGGAGCCGATGACAATTCACCAGATCTGCTTACCAAGTCCTGCGTGGCCACGCAGGAGCTATCAAGATCACCGACGCCATCTCCTGCTTGATCCTGGCTATCAGCCTGGGGATGAGAGGAAATGGCGGGGAACACATAAGCTAGTTTGATGGGTCCAAGGTGCTACTAGTGCATCCACTAGAGCCGCCTTGGGATCCCTGGATCTGGCCCCGTAGCAAGGAACTTTGAAGTTCTGACGAGAGGCCATCAGATCCATGTCTGGAATGCCCCACAGGTGAGTGACTTGGGCAAAGATTCCGGATGGAGTTCCCACTCCCCCGGATGCAATGTCTGCCGACTCAGAAAATCCGCTTCCCAATTTTCCACTCCTGGGATGTGGATAGCAGACAGGTGGCAGGAGTGAGACTCCGCCCAAAGAATAATTTTGGTTACTTCTTCCATCGCTAGGGGAACTCCTTGTTCCCCCCTGATGGTTGATGTACGCAACAGTCGTCATGTTGTCTGATTGAAACCGTATGAACCTGGTCCTCGCAAGCTGGGGCCAGGCCCTGAGCGCATTGAATATCGCTCTCAGTTCCAGAATATTTATCGGTAGAAGAGATTCTTCCCGAGACCAAAGACCCTGAGCTTTCAGGGATCCCCAGACCGCGCCCCAGCCTATCAGACTGGCGGTCGGTCGTGACAATGACCCACTCTGGTCTGTGGATCATCATCCCTTGAGACAGATTGTCCATGGACAGCCACAACGGAGTGAGTCCTCTGGTCCTCTGATTTACTTGTATCTTCGGAGACTAGTCTGTATAGTCCCATTCCACTGACTGAGCATGCACAGTTGTAATGGTCTTAGATGAGATGCGCGCAAAAGGAACTATGTCCATCGCCGCCACCATCAACCCGATCACTTCCATGCACTGAGCTAATGGAAGGAAGAGGAACGGAATGAAAGTATCCGACAAGAGTCCAGAAGCTTTGTTTTTCTGGCCTCTGTTAGAAAGATCCTCATTTCTAAGGAGTCTATAATTGTTCCCAAGAAGGGAACCCTTGTTGACGGGGATAGAGAACTCTTTTCCACGTTCACTTTCCAGCCGTGAGATCTGAGAAAGGCCAGGACAATGTCCGTGTGAGCCTTTGCTTGAGGAAGGGACGACGCTTGAATCAGAATGTCGTCCAGGTAAGGTACTAGCTGCAATGCCCCTTGGTCTTAGCACCGCTAGAAGGGACCCTAGTACCTTTGTGAAAATCCTTGGAGCAGTGGCTAATCCGAAAGGAAGCGCCACGAACTGGTAATGTTTGTCCAGGAATGCAAACCTTAGGAACCGATGATGTTCCTTGTGGATAGGGAATATGTAGATACGCATCCTTTAAATCCACCGTGGTCATAAATTGACCTTCCTGGATGGAAGGAAGGATAGTTCGAATGGTTTCCATCTTGAACGATGGGACCTTGAGAAATTTGTTTAAGATCTTGAGATCTAGGATTGGTCTGAACGTTCCTCTTTTTTGGGAACTATGAACAGATTGGAGTAGAACCCCATCCCTTGTTCTCTTAATGGAACAGGATGAATCACTCCCATTTTTAACAGGTCTTCTACACAATGTAAGAACGCCTGTCTTTTTATGTGGTCTGAAGACAACTGCGACTTGTGGAACCTCCCCCTTGGGGGGAAGTCCCTTGAATTCCAGAAGATAACCCTGGGAGACTATTTCTAGCGCCCAAGGATCCAGAACATCTCTTGCCCAAGCCTGAGCGAAGAGAGAGAGTCTGCCCCCCACCAGATCCGGTCCCGGATCGGGGGCCAATATTTCATGCTGTCTTGGTAGCAGTGGCAGGTTTCTTGGCCTGCTTTCCCTTGTTCCAGCCTTGCATTGGTCTCCAAGCTGGCTTGGCCTGAGAAGTATTACCCTCTTGCTTAGAGGACGTAGCACCTTGGGCTGGTCCGTTTTTTACGAAAGGGGCGAAAATTAGGTCTATTTTTTGCCTTGAAGGGCCGATCCTGAGGAAGGGCTCTTAAAGCCTTGAAAATATTGCACACCAATTTTGGAAGCTTTAACCCTTAAAATAACGGAACCGGAGCCGTTTTAAGCTTTAAACCCCTTTACAGTCCCTGGTATCTGCTTTGCTGAGACCCAACCAAACCCAAAGGGGAATACGATACCAAATGACGCCTTCAGAAGTCTTTTATAAGTATCAGAGCTCCTCTCACATGCGACTGCATGCCATGCCTCTCAAAAACAAGTGCGCAACACCGGCGCGAAAATGAGACTCTGCCTATGCTTTGGGAAAGCCCCTAAAGAATAAGGTGTCTAAAACAGTGCCTGCCGATATATTAATCAAAATACCCAGAATAAATGATTCCTCAAGGCTAAATAAGTGTTAATATCAATCGATTTAGCCCAAAAAAAGTCTACAGTTTAAATAAGCCCTTGTGAAGCCCTTATTTACAATCGTAATAAACATGGCTTACCGGATCCCATAGGGAAAATGACAGCTTCCAGCATTACATCGTCTTGTTAGAATGTGTCATACCTCAAGCAGCAAGAGACTGCAAACTGTTCCCCCAACTGAAGTTAATTGCTCTCAACAGTCCTGTGTGGAACAGCCATGGATTTTAGTTACGGTTGCTAAAATCATTTTCCTCATACAAACAGAATTCTTCATCTCTTTTCTGTTTCTGAGTAAATAGTACGTACCAGCACTATTTGAAAATAACAAACTCTTGATTGAAAAATGAAAAACTACAGTTAAACACTAAAAAACTCTAAGCCATCTCCGTGGAGATGTTGCCTGTACAACGGCAAAGAGAATGACTGGGGTAGGCGGAGCCTAGGAGGGATCATGTGACCAGCTTTGCTGGGCTCTTTGCCATTTCCTGTTGGGGAAGAGAATATCCCACAAGTAAGGATGACGCCGTGGACCGGACACACCTATGTTGGAGAAATAGACTTAATGACAGGTTTTATACGAACCAAAGCTTGTACAAAACAATGAATATCAGGAAGATTAGCAATCTTTCTGTGAAAAAGAACAGAAAGAGCAGAGATTTGTCCTTTCAAGGAACTTGCGGACAAACCTTTATCTAAACCATCCTGAAGAAACTGTAAAATTCTCGGAATTCTAAAAGAATGCCAGGAAAAATGATGAGAAAGACACCAAGAAATATAAGTCTTCCAGACTCTATAATATATCTCTCTAGATACAGATTTACGAGCCTGTAACATAGTATTAATCACAGAGTCAGAGAAACCTCTTTGACCAAGAATCAAGCGTTCAATCTCCATACCTTTAAATTTAAGGATTTGAGATCCTGATGGAAGAAAGGACCTTGCGACAGAAGGTCTGGTCTTAACGGAAGAGTCCATGGCTGGCAAGAGGCCATCCGGACAAGATCCGCATACCAAAACCTGTGAGGCCATGCTGGAGCTACCAGTAGAACAAACGAGCATTCCTTCAGAATCTTGGAGATTACTCTTGGAAGAAGAACTAGAGGCGGAAAGATATAGGCAGGATGATACTTCCAAGGAAGTGATAATGCATCCACTGCCTCCGCCTGAGGATCCCGGGATCTGGACAGATACCTGGGAAGTTTCATATTTAGATGAGAAGCCATCAGATCTATTTCTGGGAGTTCCCACATTTGAACAATCTGAAGAAATACCTCTGGGTGAAGAGACCATTCGCCCGGATACAACGTTTGGCGACTGAGATAATCGCTTCCCAATTGTCTATACCTGGGATATGAACCGCAGAGATTAGACAGGAGCTGGATTCCGCCCAAACCAGAATTCGAGATACTTCTTTCATAGCCAGAGGACTGTGAGTCCCCTCCTTAATGATTGATGTATGCCACAGTTGTGACATTGTCTGTCTGAAAACAAATGAACGACTCTCTCTTCAGAAGAGGCCAAGACTGAAGAGCTCTGAAAATTGCACGGAGTTCCAAAATATTGATCGGTAATCTCACCTCCTGAGATTCCCAAACCCCTTGTGCCGTCAGAGACCCCCACACAGCTTCCCAACCTGTAAGACTTGCATCTGTTGAGATTATAGTCCAGGTCGGAAGAACAAAAGAAGCCCCCTGAATTAAACGATGGTGATCTGTCCACCACGTCAGAGAATGTCGGACAATCGGTTTTAAAGATATTAATTGAGATATCTTTGTGTAATCCCTGCACCATTGGTTCAGCATACAGAGCTGAAGAGGTCGCATGTGAAAACGAGCAAAGGGGATCGCGTCCGATGCAGCAGTCATAAGACCTAGAATTTCCATGCATAAGGCTACCGAAGAGAATGATTGTGACTGAAGGTTTCGACAAGCTGAAATCAATTTTAGACGTCTCTTGTCTGTCAAAGATAGAGTCATGGACACTGAATCTATCTGGAAACCTAAAAAGGCTACCCTTGTCTGAGGAATCAATGAACTTTTTAGTGAATTGATCCTCCAACCATGATCTTGAAGAAACAACACAAGTCGATTCGTATGAGATTCTGCTAAATGTGAAGACTGAGCAAGTACCAAGATATCGTCCAAATAAGGAAATACCACAATACCCTGTTCTCTGATTACAGACAGAAGGGCACCGAGAACCTTTGTAAAAATTCTTGGAGCCGTAGCTAGGCCAAACGGCAGAGCCACAAACTGGTAATGCTTGTCCAGGAAAGAGAATCTCAGGAACTGATAGTGAGCTGGATGAATCGGAATATGCAGATATGCATCCTGTAAATCTATTGTAGACATATAATGCCCTTGCTGAACAAAAGGCAAGATAGTCCTTATAGTTACCATTTTGAATGTTGGTATCCTTACATAACGATTCAATATTTTTAGATCCAGAACTGGTCTGAAGGAATTCTCCTTCTTGGGTACAATGAAGAGATTCGAATAAAACCCCAGCCCCTGTTCCAAAACTGGAACTGGCATAATTACTCCAGCCAACTCTAGATCTGAAACACATTTCAGAAATGCTTGAGCTTTCACTGGGTTTACTGGGACACGGGAAAGAAAAAATCTCTTTGCAGGAGGTCTTATCTTGAAACCAATTCTGTACCCTTCTGAAACAATGTTCTGAATCCAAAGATTGTGAACAGAATTGATCCAAATTTCTTTGAAAAAACGTAATCTGCCCCCTACCAGCTGAGCTGGAATGAGGGCCGCACCTTCATGTGGACTTAGAAGCTGGCTTTGCTTTTCTAGAAGGCTTGGATTTATTCCAGACTGGAGATGGTTTCCAAACTGAAACTGCTCCTGAGGATGAAGGATCAGGCTTTTGTTCTTTGTTGAAACGAAAGGAACGAAAACGATTATTAGCCCTGTTTTTACCTTTAGATTTTTTATCCTGTGGTAAAAAAGTTCCTTTCCCACCAGTAACAGTTGAGATAATAGAATCCAACTGAGAACCAAATAATTTATTACCATGGAAAGAAAGGGAAAGTAGAGTGGATTTAGAAGACATATCAGCATTCCAAGTTTTAAGCCATAAAGCTCTTCTAGCTAAAATAGCTAGAGACATAAACCTGACATCAACTCTGATAATATCAAAAATGGCATCACAGATAAAATTATTAGCATGTTGAAGAATAATAATAATAATATGAGAATCATGATCTGTTACTTGTTGCGCTAAAGTTTCCAACCAAAAAGTTGAAGCTGCAGTAACATCAGCCAATGATATAGCAGGTCTAAGAAGATTACCTGAACACAAATAAGCTTTTCTTAGAAAGGATTCAATTTTCCTATCTAAAGGATCCTTAAAGGAAGTACCATCTGCCATAGGAATAGTAGTACGTTTAGCAAGGGTAGAAATAGCCCCATCAACTTTAGGGATTTTGTCCCAAAACTCTAATCTGTCGGACGGTACAGGATATAATTGCTTAAAACGTTTAGAAGGAGTAAATGAATTACCCAAATTATTCCATTCTCTGGAAATTACTTCAGAAATAGCACCAGGAACAGGAAAAACTTCTGGAATAACCACAGGAGATCTAAAGACCTTGTCTAAACGTTTAGATTTAGTATCAAGAGGACCAGAATCCTCAATTTCTAATGCAATTAGGACTTCTTTAAGTAAAGAACGGATAAATTCCATTTTAAATAAATATGACGATTTATCAGCATCAACCTCTGAGACAGAATCCTCTGTATCAGAAGAATCATTAGAATCAGAATGATGATGTTCATTTAAAAATTCATCTGTATAAAGAGAAGTTTTAAAAGACTTTTTATATTTACCAGAAGGAGGAATAACAGACATAGCCTTCTTAATGGATTCAGAAACAAAATCTCTTATGTTATCAGGAACACTCTGAACATTAGATGTTGATGGAACTGCAACAGGTAATGGTACTTTACTAAAGGAAATATTTTCTGCATTAACAAGTTTGTCATGACATTTAATACAAACAACAGCTGGAGGAACAACTACCAAAAGTTTACAGCAGATACACTTAGCTTTGGTAGTTCCAGCACCAGGCAGCGATTTTCCAGTAGTATCTTCTGACTCAGTTGCAACGTGGGACATCTTGCAATATGTAATAGAAAAAACAACATATAAAGCAAAATTGATCAAATTCCTTAAATGACAGTTTCAGGAATGGGAAAAAATGCCAGTGAACAAGATTCTAGCAACCAGAAGCAACAAATAATGAGACTTAAATAAAGTGGAGACAAAATTGACGCCCACAATATTAGGCGCCTAAATGCTATTAGCGCCAAAAATGACGCCACATCCGGAACGCCGACATTTTTGGCGCGAAAAACGTCAAAAATGACGCAACTTCCGGCGACACGTATGACAGCGGAAATAGAAAAAAAAAATTCGCGCCAAGAAAGTCCACGCCAAGAATGACGCAATAAAATGAAGCATTTTCAGCCCCCGCGAGTCTAACAGCCCACAGGGAAAAAGTCAAATTTTAAGGTAAGATAAAAATGATATATTCAAATGCATTATCCCAAATATGAAACCGACTGTCTGAAATAAGGAAATGTTGAACATCCTGAGTCAAGGCAAATAAATGTTTGAATACATATATTTAGAACTTTATAAAAAAGTGCCCAACCATAGCTTAGAGTGTCACAGAAAATAAGACTTACTTACCCCAGGACACTCATCTACATGTTGTAGAAAGCCAAACCAGTACTGAAACGAGAATCAGCAGAGGTAATGGTATATATAAGAGTATATCGTCGATCTGAAAAGGGAGGTAAGAGATGAATCTCTACGACCGATAACAGAGAACCCATGAAATAGACCCCGTAGAAGGAGATCATTGAATTCAAACAGGCAATACTCTCCTCACATCCCTCTGACATTCACTGCACGCTGAGAGGAAAACCGGGCTCCAACCTGCTGCGGAGAGCATATCAACGTAGAATCTAGCACAAACTTACTTCACCACCTCCATAGGAGGCAAAGTTTGTAAAACTGATTTGTGGGTGTGGTGAGGGGTGTATTTATAGGCATTTTGAGGTTTGGGAAACTTTGCCCCTCCTGGTAGGAATGTATATCCCATACGTCACTAGCTCATGGACTCTTGCTAATTACATGAAAGAAACAGAATTTATGCTTACCTGATAAATTACTTTCTCTAACGGTGTGTCCAGTCCACGGCGTCATCCTTACTTGTGGGAATATCTCTTCCCCAACAGGAAATGGCAAAGAGTCCCAGCAAAGCTGGCCATATAGTCCCTGCTAGGCTCCGCCCACCCCAGTCATTCGACCGACGGACAGGAGGAAAAATATAGGAGAAACCATATGGTACCGTGGTGACTGTAGTTAGAGAAAATAATTCATCAGACCTGATTAAAAAACCAGGGCGGGCCGTGGACCGGACACACCGTTGGAGAAAGTAATTTATCAGGTAAGAATAAATTCTGTTTTCTCCAACATTGGTGTGTCCGGTCCACGGCGTCATCCTTACTTGTGGGAACCAATACCAAAGCTTTAGGACACGGATGAAGGGATGGAGCAAATCAGGTTACCTAAACGGAAGGCACCACGGCTTGCAAAACCTTTCTCCCAAAAATAGCCTCCGAAGAAGCAAAAGTATCAAATTTGTAAAATTTGGCAAAAGTGTGCAGTGAAGACCAAGTCGCTGCCTTACATATCTGATCAACAGAAGCCTCGTTCTTGAAGGCCCATGTGGAAGCCACAGCCCTAGTGGAGTGAGCTGTGATTCTTTCAGGAGGCTGCCGTCCGGCAGTCTCATAAGCCAATCGGATGATGCTTTTAAGCCAAAAGGAAAGAGAGGTAGAAGTTGCTTTTTGACCTCTCCTTTTACCAGAATAGACGACAAACAGAGAAGATGTTTGTCTGAACTCTTTTGTAGCTGCTAAGTAGAATTTTAGAGCACGGACTACATCTAAATTGAGTAGCAAACGTTCCTTCTTTGAAACTGGATTCGGACACAAAGAAGGTACAACTATCTCCTGGTTAATATTCTTGTTGGAAACAACCTTTGGAAGAAAACCAGGCTTAGTACGCAAAACAACCTTATCTGAATGGAACACCAGATAGGGCGGAGTACACTGCAGAGCAGATAACTCTGAAACTCTTCTAGAAGAAGAAATAGCAACCAAAAACAAGACTTTCCAAGATAATAACTTAATATCTATGGAATGTAGAGGTTCAAACGGAACCCCTTGAAGAACTGAAAGAACTAGATTTAGACTCCAGGGAGGAGTCAAAGGTCTGTAAACAGGCTTGATTCTAACCAGAGCCTGAACAAATGCTTGAACATCTGGCACAGCTGCCAGTCGTTTGTGTAGTAAGACAGATAAAGCATTGATCTGTCCTTTTAGAGAACTCGCAGATAATCCTTTATCCAAACCTTCCTGCAGAAAGGAAAGAATCTTAGGAATTTTTATCTTATTCCATGGGAATCCCTTGGATTCACACCAACAGATATATCTTTTCCATATTTTATGGTAAATTTTTCTAGTCACTGGTTTTCTGGCCTGAACCAGAGTATCTATCACAGAATCTGAAAACCCACGCTTTGATAGAATCAAGCGTTCAATCTCCAAGCCGTCAGCTGGAGGGAGACCAGATTTGGATGTTCGAATGGACCCTGAACAAGAAGGTCCTGTCTCAAAGATAGCTTCCATGGTGGAACCTATGACATATTCACCAGGTCTGCATACCAAGTCCTGCGTGGCCACGCAGGAGCTATCAAGATCACCGAGGCCCTCTCCTGTTTGATCCTGGCTACCAGCCTGGGAATGAGAGGAAACGGTGGAAACACATAAGCTAGGTTGAAGGTCCAAGGTGCTACTAGTGCATCCACTAGAGTCGCCTTGGGATCCCTGGATCTGGACCCGTAGCAAGGAACCTTGAAGTTCTGCCGAGACGCCATCAGATCCATGTCTGGAATGCCCCATAATTGAGTCAACTGGGCAAAGATCTCCGGGTGGAGTTCCCACTCCCCCGGATGGAATGTCTGACGACTCAGATAATCCGCTTCCCAGTTTTCCACACCTGGGATGTGGATCGCAGATAGATGGCAGGAGTGATCCTCCGCCCATTGTATTATTTTGGTCACTTCTTTCATCACTAGGGAACTCCTTGTTCCCCCCTGATGATTGATATACGCAACAGTCGTCATGTTGTCTGATTGGAATCTTATGAATCTGGCCTTTGCAAGCTGAGGCCAAGCCCTGAGAGCATTGAATATCGCTCTTAGTTCCAGAATGTTTATCGGGAGAAGAGACTCTTCCCGAGAACATAGTCCCTGAGCTTTCAGGGGTTCCCAGACCGCGCCCCAGCCCACTAGACTGGCGTCGGTCGTGACAATGACCCACTCTGGTCTGCGGAAGCTCATTCCCTGGGATAGATGGTCCAGGGTCAGCCACTAACGGAGTGAATCTCTGGTCTTCTGATCTACTTGAATCACTGGAGACAAGTCTGTATAGTCCCCATTCCACTGTCTGAGCATGCACAGTTGTAATGGTCTTAGATGAATTCGCGCAAAAGGAAATATGTCCATTGCTGCAACCATCAACCCTACTACTTCCATGCAGTGAGCTATGGAAGGATGTGGAACAGAGTAAAGAACTTGACAAGTGCTTAGAAGTTTTGACTTTCTGACATCTGTCAGAAAAATCCTCATTTCTAAGGAATCTATTATTGTTCCCATGAAGGGAACTCTTGTTGACGGAGACAGAGAACTTTTTTCTATGTTCACCTTCCATCCGTGAGATCTGAGAAAGGCCAGAACAATGTCTGTATGAGCCTTTGCTTTTGAAAGGGACGACGCTTGTATTAGAATGTCGTCCAAGTACGGTACTACTGCAATGCCCCTCGGTCTTAAAACCGCTAGAAAGGACCCGAGTACCTTTGTGAAAATCCTTGGAGCAGTGGCTAACCCAAATGGGAGGGCCACAAACTGGTGTTTGTCCAGAAAAGCGAACCTTAGGAACTGATGATGTTCTTTGTGGATAGGAATATGTAGGTACGCATCCTTTAGATCCACTGTAGTCATAAATTGACCTTCCTGGATAGTGGGTAGAATCGTTCGAATGGTTTCCATTTTGAACGATGGTACCCTGAGAAATTTGTTTAGGATCTTTAAATCCAGAATTGGTCTGAAGGTTCCCTCTTTTTTGGGAACTACGAACAGATTTGAGTAAAATCCCATTCCTTGTTCCGTCCTTGGAACAGGGTGTATTACTCCCATCTTTAACAGGTCTTCTACACAATGCAAGAACGCCTGTCTCTTTATTTGGTTTAAGGATAAGTGAGATATGTGGAACCTTCCCCTTGGGGGTAGTTCCCTGAATTCCAGAAGATAACCCTGAGAAACTATTTCTAGTGCCCAGGGATCCTGAACATCTCTTGCCCAAGCCTGAGCAAAGAGAGAGAGTCTGCCCCCTACTAGATCCGGTCCCGGATCGGGGGCTACTACTTCATGATGTTTTGTTAGCAGCAGCAGGCTTTTTGGCCTGCTTACCCTTGTTCCAGCCTTGCATAGGTTTCCAGGCTGGTTTGGGCTGTGAGGCATTACCCTCTTGCTTAGAGGATGCAGAATTAGAGGCCGGTCCGTTCCTGAAATTGCGAAAGGAACGAAAATTAGACTTATTCTTGGCCTTGAAAGGCCTATCTTGTGGAAGGGCGTGGCCCTTTCCCCCAGTGATGTCTGAGATAATCTTTCAATTCTGGCCCAAAGAGAGTTTTACCTTTGAAAGGGATGTTAAGCAATTTTGTCTTGGATGATACATCCGCTGACCAAGACTTTAGCCAAAGCGCTCTGCGCGCCACAATTGCAAACCCTGAATTTTTCGCCGCTAATCTAGCTAATTGCAAAGCGGCATCCAAAATAAAGGAGTTAGCCAACTTAAGTGCGTGAACTCTGTCCATAACCTCCTCATATGGAGTCTCTCTACTGAGCGACTTTTCTAGTTCCTCGAACCAGAACCACGCTGCTATAGTGACAGGAACAATGCACGAAATGGGTTGTAGAAGGTAACCTTGCTGTACAAAAATCTTTTTAAGCAAACCTTCCAATTTTTTATCCATAGGATCTTTGAAAGCACAACTATCCTCGATAGGAATAGTAGTTTGCTTGTTTAGAGTAGAAACTGCCCCCTCGACCTTAGGGACTGTCTGCCATAAGTCCTTTCTGGGGTCGACCATAGGAAATAATTTCTTAAATATAGGGGGGGGAACAAAAGGTATGCCGGGCTTCTCCCACTCCTTATTCACTATGTCCGCCACCCGCTTGGGTATAGGAAAAGCGTTGGGGTGCACCGGAACCTCTAGAAACTTGTCCATCTTGCATAATTTCTCTGGAATGACCAAGTTGTCACAATCATCCAGAGTAGATAACACCTCCTTAAGCAGTGCGCGGAGATGTTCTAATTTAAATTTACATGTCACAACATCAGGTTCAGCTTGTTGAGAAATTTTTCCTGAATCTGAAATTTCCCCATCTGACAAAACCTCCCTCATGGCCACTACAGATTGGTGTGAGGGTATGACAGAACAATTATCATCAGCGCCCTCCTGCTCTTCAGTGTTTATAACGCAATCTCGCGCTTTCTCTGATATGCAGGCATTTTGGATAAAATATTTGCTATGGAGTTATCCATTACAGCCGCAATTGTTGCATGGTAATAAGCATTGGCACGCTAGAATGTACTAGGGGGGGAGGCCTCCTGCTTGGGCAAAACTGTGTAGACACAGTGAGGGAGATAGTGTAGTATCATGGTCTACTCCCCTCATCTGAGGGAATCATCTTGGGCAATTTCATTATCTGTGCAGTACTGTCCTTACTTTGTTGGACCGCTATGGCACAATTATCACACAATTTTGAATTGGGGAGACACATTGGCTTCATACATATAGAACATAGCTTATCCGAAGGCACAGACATGTTAAACAGGGCTTAAACTGTCAATTAAGCACAAAAACCGTTTTAAAACAAAACCGTTACTGTCACTTTAAATTTTAAACAGAGTACACTTTATTACTGAATATGTGAAAAAGTATGAAGGAATTGTTCAAAATTTACCAAAATTTCACCACAGTGTCTTAAAGCATTAAAAGTATTGCATACCAATTTTCAGAGCTTTAAACCCTTAAAATAACGGAACCGGAGCCGTTTATAAAATTAACCCCTATACAGTCCCAAGCTACATCCTTTGCTGTGACCTAACCAAGCCCAGAGGGGGAATACGATACCAAATGACGCCTCTAGAAACTTTTCCTACTATTTTCAGGTCCTCACACATGCATCTGCATGTCTTGCTCTCAAAAACAACTGCGCAGTAATGGCACGAAAATGAGGCTCAGCCTACAACTGGGGAAGGGCCCTTCCTGACTGGAAAAGGTGTCCTAACATAGTGCCTGACGTTAAGAAAACGTTCCCCAAGTTTATAAGTGTGTATTTATCAGCAATTAACATGTATAAAAGTGTCCAAATAAAGCAATCGATTTAGCCCATAAAGTGTCTACCCAGTTTTATAGCCCATATTAAGCCCTTTATTCCTTTATACATATATAACATACACACAGTATATAATCCAAAAGAAGCACTCACAAACATTCAGCACAAATTCTCCAGTGGGGGGCATCCGCAAAAAAAAAAACCTCACTACTGGGCTAAGTATATGTTAGTCCAAATTCTTTAAAGTGCAAAACACCTACACACAAAATAAATATTTTAAAAGTGCTCAAAAATGACATTTTATAATGATTTGCAAAACTACTTGAACACCCTGGTGAGGTAAGCTATCTTATCTCCCTTAGATGTTGCCAGCTGGTGTGTCCACTGCTCTAACAATCACTGCCAGTACTGTATGTTAGCATACTTAATTTATAAAAACAAACGTTTAATCTATACAACTAAAATACAATAACAGAGGAAACAAAGCAGTTCGGCCCGTACAGGGCCTTTTTCTTGATGCGATTTACTTTTATTATATTGAGAAAGAACCGAGTACTGGCCGAAACAAGTTTGTGCCTTTTTATTACCTTGTGACCTGAATCTAGCCCTGACACGATTCCTTTTATCCGGCCAGTAATTCATGGGGGCAAGATAGGGTCTGGACCCCCCTTGATATTTACTTTTTGAGGGAATCCTCTGGATCTGTGTGGTTGTGATATTGTCATTTAAATAGTATAGTATTGTATAATCTGTTTGTTTTTTTCATATTGTACTTTACTTAAAGGGGTATTGCACCGGGTAGGGTTTTGTTACCCCTTCTGTTATACACGGATTAGGTTTTGCAGTGGCAGTGTTAACCCTTTCTCTTCTAGATATTACTTAGAAACATAATTCAGAGTCGTTTTCTATGTGGCAGTAACACTTTACTAACAAGGAATTTGGCTGATATTTGGTAGTTTACCTCACGAGCCACTAAAAATCCTTGAACATTTAGTAAAAAGTAAGAACATCATTTTACCAATATCGTATTATGAGAATTTTTGGACACCAGTTAATCCTTGTTCATGAAACAGACAAATTCTATAATTTATTTATTTTTACATTTATTTGGCTAAAATCTGCTTAGCAGACTGGGAGATAAAGGTATTCAGTCATGTTATACCGACATTATTATTTATTTGTAAAGCGCCAACAATTCCCGCAGCGCTGCCCATGGGTACAGAGGGAGTAACAGTACAACAGAGAAACAATACAATAAAAGACAACATTTTACAGACAAATACAGGGGGATTATGTGCATATGTGATATTGCTCACATATGACCATTAGAATGAATTCTGAAACTATACAACAAAACGATTTATGCAGAACCTCAGGAATAGGGTACCCACAAATTTAATAATGATACATTTAATTACAATGAAAACAACTGTAGCAGTAATAGTGAGCTAAGAAAATTTTAAATTGGTTCTATATTAAATATATCTATATCATTATTAACACCTTCACTACCGGGAATTTCAGAGAAAAGTTACCAGAGAATTTTTAGCATTTGCTTTTCCCTCCGTTAAATAGAAATAGAGCCTTTGTTGGTTTTTTTTATTTACCTATGAAAACTATATATGGCCTAGATTTGGAGTTTGGCGGTAGCCGTGAAAACCAGCGTTAGAGGCTCCTAACGCTGGTTTTAGGCTACCGCCGGTATTTGGAGTCATTCAAAAAAGGGTCTAACGCTCACTTTTCAGCCGCGACTTTTCCATACCGCAGATCCCCTTACGTCAATTGTGTATCCTATCTTTTCAATGGGATCTTTCTAACTCCGGTATTTAGAGTCGTGTCTGAAGTGAGCGTTAGAAATCTAACGACAAAACTCCAGCCTCAGAAAAAAGTCAGTAGTTAAGAGCTTTCTGGGCTAACGCCGGTTTATAAAGCTCTTAACTACTGTGCTCTAAAGTACACTAACACCCATAAACTACCTATGTACCCCTAAACCGAGGCCCCCCCACATTGCCGACACTCGATTAAATTTTTTTAACCCCTAATCTGCCGACCGCCACCTACATTATACTTATGTACCCCTAATCTGCTGCCCCTAACACCGCCGACCCCTATATTATATTTATTAACCCCCTAACCTGCCCCCACAACGTCGCAGCCAGCTACCTACAATAATTAACCCCTAATCTGCCGACCGCAAAGAGCCGCCACCTACATTATAGCTATGTACCCCTAATCTGCTGCCCCTAACACCGCCGACCCCTATATTATATTTATTAACCCCTAATCTGCCCCCTCAACGTCGCCTCCACCTGCCTACACTTATTAACCCCTAATCTGCCGACCGGACCGCACCGCTACTATAATAAAGTTATTAACCCCTAATCCGCCTCACTAACCCTATAATAAATAGTATTAACCCCTAATCTGCCCTCCCTCACATCGCCGACACCTAACTTCAATTATTAACCCCTAATCTGCCGACTGGAGCTCACCGCTATTCTAATAAATGTATTAACCCCTAAAGCTAAGTCTAACCCTAACACGAACACCCCCCTAAGTTAAATATAATTTTAATCTAACGAAATTAATTAACTCTTCTTAAATAAATTATTCCTATTTAAAGCTAAATACTTACCTGTAAAATTAAATCCTAATTTAGCTACAATATAAAGTATATTATATTATAGCTATTTTAGGATTTAATATTTATTTTACAGGTAACTTTGTATTTACTTTAACCAGGTACAATAGCTATTAAATAGTTAAGAACTATTTAATAGCTAAAATAGTTAAAATAATTACAAATTACCTGTAAAATAAATCCTAACCTAAGTTACAATTAAACCTAACACTACACTATCAATAAATAAATTAAATAAAATACCTATAATTATCTACAATTAAACCTAACACTACACTATCAATAAATAAATTAAATACAATTCCTACAAATAAATACAATGAAATAAACTAACTAAAGTACAAAAAATAAAAATAGAACTAATTACAAAAAATAAAAAAATATTTACAAACATTAGAAATTATATTACAACAATTTTAAACTATTACACCTACTCTAAGCCCCCTAATAAAATAACAAAGCCCCCCAAAATAAAAAAATGCCCTACCCTATTCTAAATTACTAAAGTTCAAAGCACTTTTTACCTTACCAGCCCTGATCAGGGCCCTTTGCGGGGCATGCCCCAAGAATGTTCAGCTCTTTTGCCTGTAAAAAAAAAAAACATACAATACCCCCCCCCAACATTACAACCCACTCACCCACATACCCCTAATCTAACCCAAACCCCCTTAAATAAACCTAACACTAAGCCCCTGAAGATCTCCCTACCTTGAGTCGTCTTCACCCCAGCCGAGCCAAATTCTTCATCCAAGCGGAGCAAGAAGAGGTCCTCCATCCGGTAGAAGTCTTCATCCAAGCGGGGGGCAGAAGAGGTCTTTCCATCCGATGAAAGTCTTCATCCAAGCGGGCATCTTCTATCTCATCCATCCGGAGCGGAGCGGCAGCATCCTGAAGACCTCCGACGCGGATACAGTCCATCCTGGCCGACGACTGAACGACGAATGACGGTTCCTTTAAATGACCGTCATCCAAGATGGCGTCCCTCGAATTCCGATTGGCTGATAGGATTCTATCAGCCAATCGTGAATTAAGGTAGGAATATTCTGATTGGCTGATGGAATCAGCCAATCAGAATCAAGTTCAATCCGATTGGTGTTAGGATATATTTAAGGGGGGGTTTGGGTTAGATTAGGGGTATGTGGGTGGTGGTTGTAATGTTGGGGGGGGGTATTGTATGTTTTTTTTTACAGGCAAAAGAGCTGAACTTCTTGGGGCCATGCCCCGCAAAGGGCCCTGTTCAGGGCTGGTAAGGTAAAAGAGCTTTGAACTTTAGTAATTTAGAATAGGGTAAGGGCATTTTTTATTTGGGGGGCTTTGTTATTTTATTAGGGGGCTTAGAGTAGGTGTAATTAGTTTAAAATTGTTGTTAATATATTTCTAATGTTTGTAAATATTTTTTTATTATTTTGTAACTTAGTTCATTTTATTTTTTGTACTTTAGTTAGTTTATTTCATTGTATTTATTTGTAGGAATTGTATTTAATTTATTTATTGATATGTAGTGTTAGGTTTAATTGTAGATTAATTATAGGTATTTAATTTAATTTATTTATTGATAGTGTAGTGTTAGGTTTAATTGTAACTTAGGTTAGGGATTTATTTTACAGGTAAATTTGTAATTATTTAACTATTTTAGCTATTAAATAGTTCTTAACTATTTAATAGCTATTGTACCTGGTTAAAATAAATACGAAATTACCTGTAAAATAAATATAATCCTAAAATAGGCTATAATATATTTATAATTTATATTGTAGCTATATTAGGGATTATTTTACAGGTAAGTATTTAGCTTTAAATAGGAATAAGTTTATTTAATAAGAGTTAATTAATTTCGTTAGATTAAAATTATATTTAATTTAGGGGGGTGTTAGTGTTAGGGTTAGACTTAGCTTTAGGGTTAATACATTTATTAGAATAGCGGTGAGCTCGCAGTCGGCAGATTAGGGGTTAATAATTGAAGTTAGGTGTTGGCGATGTTAGGGAGGGCAGATTAGGGGTTAATACTATTTATTATAGGGTTAGTGAGGCGGATTAGGGGTTAATAAGTGTAGGCAGGTGGAGGCGACGTTGTGGGGGGCAGATTAGGGGTTAATAAATATAATATAGGGGTCGGCGGTGTTAGGGGCAGCAGATTAGGGGTACATAGGGATAATGTAAGTAGCGGCGGTTTAGGGAGCGGCAGATTAGGGGTTAAAAATAATATACAGGGGTCAGCGATAGCGGGGGCGGCAGAATAGGGGTTAATAAGTGTAAGGTTAGGGGTGTTTAGACTCGGGGTACATGTTAGAGTGTTAGGTGCAGACGTAGGAAGTGTTTCCCCATAGGAAACAATGGGGCTGCGTTAGGAGCTGAACGCAGCTTTTTTGCAGGTGTTAGGTTTTTTTTCAGCTCAAACAGCCCCATTGTTTCCTATG
Organism: Bombina bombina; assembly: GCF_027579735.1. Lineage (NCBI taxonomy): Eukaryota > Metazoa > Chordata > Amphibia > Anura > Bombinatoridae > Bombina > Bombina bombina. Next base: position 208,620,055 of record NC_069508.1, read on the forward strand.
GGGGAATCGTGCACGAGCACGTTTTTGAGGCTGGCAGCGTCCGTAAGCAACTCTGGTATCGAGAGTTGAAGTTGAGTTAAATATGCTCTACGCTCCTTTTTTGAGCCTAACGCAGCCATTCTGTGGACTCTCAATACCAGAGTTTATTTTAAAGGGTGCGGCCAGAAAAAGCCAGCGTTAGATACGCGGGTCCGTTACCGACAAAACTCTAAATCTAGCCGTATATATTTTATAAAGTAAACGCAAGGTATTGATCTAAGGCCTTTTTTGGTAGAGCTGATGCCATCATTTGGCAACCAAATACCATCATATAAAAGAAATTGTTAACTTTTTTCGTAAACTTTGGGTTTCTCACTGAAATTATTTACACACAACTCCTGCAGTCAAAGACAAATGGTTTGCAAAGAGCTTCTCTGAGATGAGATCCCCCTTTGATCAGAAGTAGCAGACATACATGGTTTTGCTATTGGTTTTTAGGCAAGTAGAAGTAACTTATTGCAGCTGTGCACCATACTTATGAATTTCTTGACAGTGAAGGGGATAATAGGTTAGGTTTGTATAGTTAATATTTGCATTAGTGTAGGGATTACCCTCCCACCTGACACCATCCAACACCCTGATCCCCCCCAGAAAAAGCTCACTAGCCCTCCCCCCTTCCCACTTCTCCCTGCCATATGTTATTCTTTGTTGAAAGATATCTAGATAGGTAACATGCAAATGTATGGAGTAGTACTAGTAGTGCACGCTCCTAAGCTAACGTCCTGCTTCTCACCAAAAGGGAGACAAGAGACTCCTTCCCACAGGCTCCCCGTCATATGTTATTCTTTGTTGAAGAGAGATATCTAGATAGGTAAACATGCACATGTATGGAGTAGTGCACGCTCCTAAGCTTACCGTCCTGCTTCTCACCAAAAGAAGACAAGAGGACTGAAGAAAATTTTGATAATAGAAGTAAATTGGAAATTTGCCTACATTGTATGCTCTATCTTGGATGATGAAAGAAAATGTAGGGTTTAAGTCCCTTTAAGTGACCAGATCCACACACTTTGCTATGTTTGGGGATAGTGTATCTAAATAGAAGACCATGTTTGCCCTGTATGTTTTCATGCTACATCAATTTATTATAGAGAGTTTGACCGTTTGTTTAACAAATGTCCCTTAGATCCTTCTGCATAAAAAGTGTAGACAAAAGTATGAAGCTCCAGAATATTCCAAAACACAGCCATATTGAACGACTTTAGTGCAGGTGTATGCAGCGTATTTGTATAACAAAGAACACACAACTGCCTGCATTTCTGTTTAGCTCTACCATTAAAAGGGATGGTCTAAAACCAGAATTGTACTGTTTAAGAAAGATAGATAATCCCTTATTACCCGATACCTCAGTTTGCATAACCAACACAGTATATTAATATACTTTTTACCTCTGTGATTACCTTTGTATCTAAGCCCCTGCAGACTGCCCCTTATCTCAGTTATATTAATATACTTTTTACCTATGTGATTATCTTGTATCTAAGCCTCTGCAGATCGCCCCTTATCTCAGTTATATTAATATACTTTTTACCCCTGTTATTACCTTGTTATCTAAGCCCCTGCAGACTGCCCCTTATCTCAGTTATATTAATATACTTTTTACCTATAGTGATTATCTTGTATCTAAGCCTCTGTAGATCGCCCCTTATCTGCATTTATATTAATATACTTTTTAACCTCTGTGATTACCCTGTATCTAAGCCTTTGCATGACTGCCCCCTTATCTCAGTTATATTAATAAACATTTACCTATGTGATTATCTTGTATCTAAGCCTCTGCAGACTGCCCCTTATCTCATTTATATTAATAGTACTTTGTACCTTAGTGTGATTACCCTGTATCTAAGCCTCGTGCAGACTGCCCCTTATTTCAGTTATATTAATATACTTTTTACCTCTGTAATGACATTGTATCTAAGCATCTGCAGACTGTCCCCTTATTTCAGTGCTTTTGACAGACTTGTTATTTTAGCCAATCAGTGACCTCTCATGAGTAACTCCACGTGCGCGAGCACAATGTTATCTATATGGCACACATGAACTCACGTCCTTTAGCTGTGAGAAACTGTCAAATACATTCAGATAAGAGGCGCCTTCAAGGGCTTAGAAATTAGCATATATGCCTACTCTAGGGTTTAGAGCATTCAACTAAGAATATCAAGAGAACAAAGCAAATTTGATGATAAAAGTAAAACTGGAAAATTGTTTAAAGATTACATCATGAAAAGTTTAATTTTGACTAGACTGTCCCTTTAAATGGTGTTCTTCTCCATTGTCATCACATTGCCAGACTGACGAATAGTCTTTCCGAGAACTCTAAGTCTGAAGTAAACTGTCACAGTATCTCAGAAGGTGACATTTATAGCCCAGTGATTCCCAAACTTTCTGGCTATGCCCACTATGGAACTCAGACACAGGATGTCATGGGATACCAGACAGCTAGGGCTGCCCCCCACGCCCCTGCAGCCTCGCCCCTGTTTGTTTCTCAGGTGGTTTTTGGGCTCCTCAGAGCAACACAATCTCTGGAAGCTTTGGTTGCATGGTTTTGCATTCCAAATTTTGTTTAGAAAAGAGCTGGTGTATGACCAGGAAAACCCTCCTAGGCTGGCTGGGCTCCTGGAACTTCCAGTTGGGGCCGCCTCACAACGGACACTCCACCTAACCTCTCTTCAGGTCTGTCTGGCTCCTGGAACTCCTGGTCGGCCACAGGGACAGCAGGACACCCGCTAATTTTAACCCCTGGTCGCTCCAGCAACCTGTGCCCCAGAGCCCGCTCTTTTGGGGATTAGTAGCCCCTAGGGAGGACAAGAGGTGGGGAAATTACCGGAGGGGAGCTCCTTTTGGGGAACCAGGGGTTTTGGACACCCCTAACCCCATAACTTCAACGGACAGTAACTCTGGTCCCCAATAACGAATCATGCTGATTTGTTGACTCTGAAATCTTTAAAATGACACCCTGGAAGTGCCAACCGACTCACCGGGATCACCCAGAAACCGCCACCCCTAGGTATTGAGATTATGTGGGGACTATGGCTCCTATGGAGGCGCCGGTCAGTCTGGAGGGGTGGGAATGGCGGGACAATAGTTGGATTGTCCAGGGTCTTATCAAGATGAGCTGTCTGTATAAAAGGAGTGTGTTTTTTCAATAAAATCAGTTCCTGTTTAACCTGAAGGCTAGTCTGTCTAGTTATTTGGTTGGCCTCCAGCTAAAATCACTTTCCTGGGCTACATAGCAGCCTGTTGCAGGCAACGGAAGGACCCTCTGCATAGCTACTCAGTCGGGGTAGCTGGAGTCTGCCACAGGGTGGCACCCTGAGTACTGGTGCTGTTGGACATCAGGGGTGGGCTACAGGCTGTGTCACTTGCCCAGCTACATAGCTGCAGTCGGCAGGAAGGAAGCAGTCGGGGTAGCCGGGGTATCAGTCACACAGGATATTTGGGAGTGCCCGAATATTGGCTGCTGAAGGAGCTTGCAGAACTGTAGCCAACAGCCACTGATAACCACACAGACCCCAGCCTATTCCACCTATGGTCCACCTGGTTCCCCCAAGGGAGTTTCCCTTCAAAACAAGCCTGGATGTGGACCCTGGTTCCAATTCAACTGCATTTAAGTTAGCTAACCATTTGAAAGCCAAGGCCTTATGCCACTATTGTTGCTTTTTAATGGGATAAAACACCTATCAAGTTCTGTTCTTCCCCTGAAGATGCCTCATGAGTGTGAAAGCCTTGTAAAGTCCACAAAAAATGTAAATCTAATTTCAGAGTTTGCCTATTACCTTAGCGCTTTATTAAAAAGTATGCTCAAATATTAACTATAAATAAACTATTAACCTAATACTGCACTAAGGTGCCCTCAGTTTTTAATATATCCATTACATGGCGAGAGTGCTGGGGTCTAGAACATTTTATTGTTTTTCTATTTTTTCATCTAAATATCAACATAAATGAAATCATACTTTGAAAATGGAGAAAGTATATCAAAACGTTGCTAAGGCAAGAGTTGTTCCCTTTTAGGGTGTGGTCAGAAATCCATGGATGTGCACTGTCACTGGGATACGCAGGTAGGCATCTTTCGATGTCACCACAGACACTCTGTGCATGTGGAACTGTAGGGAAAATGTCCCTTACAGCCCAATTGGTGGCAGATTATATACATTTCAAAAGTTTTCACTGAAGCATGTTTGTATGTAAAAGAAAATACACAAATCTGCATTACAAATTTGACCTTGATTAGTTGTAATTGTCTAAGGGTGAGTCTTACATAACCAATCATAGGCTGTACAGTAAGTATAATTCTTTGCCTTGAACGCCTTACATGTGACACCTTCAACAAGATTTCAGCTTTATTTCTAAGAAGCATATTTCCTATCATACATTCAAATTCCTCAGTAAGATCCCAAACTAAATTTGAAGTCTGTAATGAGAAAAGAAGAAATCCAACGTACCATATGAAGATGGCATGATTTATAGGTTTAGAGAGTGTTATTGATAAATAAAAGCTTACTTTGTGTCATGCAGTGAAGTCTACTACCAACACTTGTTAATTTTCTCTGGCGTTGTTTTATTTTAGGAGTTGTGTTCATTCTTGTCTATGTTACAGCCATATTTTACATAGTGATGCTTCCATTTCCCTCCATCACTGCTATTTAATGATGCGTCTCTCACCGTATTGCTTTAAAGAGATATAAAACCCAAAATGTTCTTTGTAATTCAGAGGCCCTGGTATTCAAAACCTCTCGTGCTCAGGTGAGATTATCTAAAAATGATCCTCCAGCACTGCGAGATCCCTAGTGAAATATTCAAAAGGCAGATTTCGCTTTACTTCTCCAAGGGGCGTTTCCTGTATTTCTGTATGTGAACATGAGAGTTCTGCTGCATTTCATTATTATTATTATCAGGTATTTGTAGAGCGCCAACAGATTCCGCAGCGCTGTGCATTTACACTTTGTGCTTTGTATTTCATATCACTTTACACTTCTGATTACATTTTATTACATTTAAACTTTTCTATTTTGTTTTTTATTGTATGTACAATTGTGTATTTCGGATAGTGATTTTACAAATTCTGATTATAGAGTAGACTTCACAGATGCAGAACTCACTGGGGAGGAACCTGGAAATCCCAGAGAGATGTCTTCCATACAGGAAGATTACGAGTTATATGCGCTATAGGGAATTTAACGAACACAACAAAAGTTGCGTTATTTCACCCTCTATAGCGCAGCCATTAAAAGTTTTGAAACAGCCGGCTTGTGCGTGCGATATGGTTGTGTTGAGCTCCATACCGCACAAAATACAAGCGCTGTTTTGACGTGCTCGTGCACACTTTCCCCATAGACATCAATGGGAAGAACGGGTCATAAAAAAAAAAAAAAAACACCTGCGCGGAATGAAAAGCTTCCTAACGCAGCCCCATTGATGTCTAGGGGGGGGGGGGAAAGTAACATTTAAACCTAACACCCTGACATAAACCCCACGCCTAAACACACCAATAATCTGCCACCCCCGACACCTACATAATGTTATTAACCCATAATCTGCCGCCCCCGAGATCGCCGCCACCTAAATAAATCTATTAGCCCCTAATCTGCCGCTCCCCGACATTGCCACCACTAAATAAAGCTATTAACCCCTAAACCTCTGGCCTCCCACATCACTACCACTAAATAAAGCTATTAACCCCTAAACCGCCAGCCCCCCACATTGCAACAACCTAAATTAAACTATATTAACTCCTAACCCTAACATAACCCTAACACCCCCTAACTTTAATAATTAAAAAAGAGCTAAATTAAAAGTTACAATTATTAACTAAATAATACCTATTTAAAACTAAATACATACTTACCTGTGAAATAAAACCTACGCTAGCTACAATATAACTAATAGTTACATTGTAGCTAGCTTTGGTTTTATTTTTATTTCACAGGCAAGTTTGTATTTATTTTAACTAGGTAGACTAGTTAGTAAATAGTTATTAACCTAGTTAAAATAAATACAAACTTACCTGTGAAATAAAACCTAAGCTGCCTTACACTAAAACCTAACATTACAAAAAAAAAAACACTAAAAATACAAAAAATAAAAAAAAAATAAAATTACAAAATATAAAAAAAAAACTACCATTACAAAAAATAACAAACGAAATTATCCAAAACAATAAAAAACAGAATTTATGCTTACCTGATAAATTACTTTCTCCAACGGTGTGTCTGGTCCACGGCGTCATCCTTACTTGTGGGATATTCTCTTCCCCAACAGGAAATGGCAAAGAGTCCCAGCAAAGCTGGTCACATGATCCCTCCTAGGCTCCGCCCACCCCAGTCATTCGACCGACGGACAGGAGGAAATATATATAGGAGAAACCATATGATACCGTGGTGACTGTAGTTAGAGAAAATAATTCATCAGACCTGATTAAAAAACCCGGGGGGGCCGTGGACCGGACACACCGTTGGATAAATTATTTTATCAGGTAAGAATAAATTCTGTTTTCTCCAACATTGGTGTGTCCGGTCCACGGCGTCATCCTTACTTGTGGGAACCAATACCAAAGCTTTAGGACACGGATGAAGGGAGGGAGCAAATCAGGTCACCTAAACGGAAGGAACCACAGCTTGCAAAACCTTTCTCCCAAAAATAGCCTCCGAAGAAGCAAAAGTATCAAATTTGTAAAATTTGGCAAAAGTGTGCAGTGAAGACCAAGTCGCTGCCTTACATATCTGGCCAACAGAAGCCTCGTTCTTGAAGGCCCATGTGGAAGCCACAGCCCTAGTGGAGTGAGCTGTGATTCTTTCAGGAGGCTGCCGTCCGGCAGTCTCATAAGCCAATCGGATGATGCTTTTAAGCCAAAAGGAAAGAGAGGTAGAAGTCACTTTTTGACCTCTCCTTTTACCAGAATAAACAACAAACAAGGAAGATGTTTGTCTGAAATCTTTAGTAGCCTCTAAATAGAACTTTAGAGCACGGACAACGTCCAAATTGTGTAACAAACGTTCCTTCTTTGAAACTGGATTCGGACACAAAGAAGGTACAACTATCTCCTGGTTAATATTTTTGTTAGAAACAACTTTAGGAAGAAAACCAGGCTTAGTACGCAAAACCACCTTATCTGCATGGAACACCAGATAAGGAGGAGAACACTGCAGAGCAGATAACTCTGAAACTCTTCTAGCAGAAGAAATTGCAACCAAAAACAAAACTTTCCAAGATAGTAACTTAATATCTATGGAATGTAAGGGTTCAAACGGAACCCCTTGAAGAACTGAAAGAACTAGATTTAGACTCCAGGGAGGAGTCAAAGGTCTGTAAACAGGCTTGATCCTAACCAGAGCCTGAACAAATGCTTGAACATCTGGCACAGCTGCCAGTCTTTTGTGTAGTAAGACAGATAAAGCAGAGATCTGTCCCTTTAGGGAACTTGCAGATAATCCTTTCTCCAAACCTTCTTGAAGAAAGGAGAGAATCTTAGGAATTTTTATCTTATTCCATGGGAATCCTTTGGATTCACACCAACAGATATTTTTTCCATATTTTATGGTAAATTTTTCTAGTTACAGGTTTTCTGGCCTGAACCAGAGTATCTATCACCGAATCTGAAAACCCACGCTTTGATAGAATCAAGCGTTCAATCTCAAAGCCGTCAGTTGGAGGGAGACCAGATTTGGGTGTTCGAATGGACCTTGAACAAGAAGGTCCTGTCTCAAAGGTAGCTTCCATGGTGGAGCCGATGACATATTCACCAGGTCTGCATACCAAGTCCTGCGTGGCCACGCAGGAGCTATCAAGATCACCGAGGCCCTCTCCTGATTGATCCTGGCTACCAGCCTGGGAATGAGAGGAAACGGTGGGAATACGTAAGCTAGGTTGAAAGTCCAAGGTGCTACTAGTGCATCTACTAGAGTCGCCTTGGGATCCCTGGATCTGGACCCGTAGCAAGGAACCTTGAAGTTCTGACGAGACGCCATCAGATCCATGTCTGGAATGCCCCATAATTGAGTTATTTGGGCAAAGATTTCCGGATGGAGTTCCCACTCCCCCGGATGAAATGTCTGACGACTCAGAAAATCCGCTTCCCAATTTTCCACTCCTGGGATGTAGATCGCAGACAAGTGGCAGGAGTGATCCTCCGCCCATTGAATTATTTTGGTCACTTCTTTCATCGCCAGGGAACTCTTTGTTCCCCCTTGATGATTGATATAAGCAACAGTCGTCATGTTGTCTGATTGGAACCTTATGAATTTGGCCTTTGCTAGTTGAGGCCAAGCTCTGAGAGCATTGAATATCGCTCTCAGTTCCAGAATGTTTAATCGGGAGAAGAGACTCTTCCCGAGACCATAGACCCTGAGCTTTCAGGGATTCCCAGACCGCACCCCAGCCCACTAGACTGGCGTCGGTCGTGACAATGACCCACTCTGGCCTGTGGAAGCTCATTCCCTGGGACAGATGGTCCAGGGTCAGCCACCAACGGAGTGAATCTCTGGTCTTTTGATCTACTTGAGTCATTGGAGACAAGTCTGTATAATCCCCATTCCACTGTTTGAGCATGCACAGTTGTAATGGTCTTAGATGAATTCGTGCAAAAGGAACTATGTCCATTGTTGCAACCATCAATCCTATTACTTCCATGCACTGCGCTATGGAAGGACGAGGAACAGAATGAAGCACTTGACAAGAGCTTAGAAGTTTTGATTTTCTGACCTCTGTCAGAAAAATCCTCATTTCTAAGGAATCTATTATTGTTCCCAAGAAGGGAACTCTTGTTGACGGGGACAGAGAACTCTTTTCTTTGTTCACCTTCCATCCGTGAGATGTGAGAAAGGCTAGAACGATGTCCGTATGAGCCTTCGCCTTTGACAGGGACGACGCTTGTATTAGAATGTCGTCCAAGTAAGGTACTACTGCAATGCCCCTTGGTCTTAGAACCGCTAGAAGGGACCCTAGCACCTTTGTGAAAATCCTTGGAGCAGTGGCTAATCCGAATGGAAGAGCCACAAACTGGTAATGTTTGTCCAGAAAAGCGAACCTTAGGAACTGATGATGTTCCTTGTGGATAGGGATATGTAGGTACGCATCCTTTAAATCCACGGTAGTCATAAATTGACTTTCCTGGATGGTGGGTAGAATCGTTCGAATAGTTTCCATTTTGAACGATGGTACCCTGAGAAATTTGTTTAGGATCTTCAAATCCAAAATTGGTCTGAACGTTCCCTCTTTTTTGGGAACTACGAACAGATTGGAATAAAAACCCATTCCTTGTTCCTTTATTAGAACTGGGTGTATCACTCCCATCTTTAACAGGTCTTCTACACAATGTAAGAATGCCTGTCTCTTTATTTGGTTTGAGGATAAGTGAGACTTGTGGAACCTTCCCCTTGGGGGTAGTTCCTTGAATTCCAGGAGATAACCTTGAGAAACTATTTCTAGCGCCCAAGGATCCTGAACATCTCTTGCCCAAGCCTGAGCAAAGAGAGAGAGTCTGCCCCCCACCAGATCCGGTCCCGGATCGGGGGCTACTCCTTCATGCTGTCTTGTTAGCAGTGGCAGGTTTCTTGGCCTGCTTACCTCTGTTCCAGCCTTGCATTGGTTTCCAGGCTGGTTTGGGTTGTGAGGCATTACCCTCTTGCTTAGAGGATGCAGAATTAGAGGCTGGTCCATTTCTGCGAAAGGGACGAAAATTAGGCTTATTTTTAGCCTTAAAAGACCTATCCTGTGGAAGGGCGTGGCCCTTTCCCCCAGTGATGTCTGAAATAATCTCTTTCAAATCAGGTCCAAATAAAGTTTTACCTTTGAAAGGAATGTTAAGTAATTTTGTCTTGGATGACACATCCGCTGACCAAGACTTTAGCCAAAGCGCTCTGCGCGCCACAATAGCAAACCCTGAATTTTTCGCCGCTAATTTTGCTAATTGCAAAGCGGCATCTAAAATAAAAGAGTTAGCCAATTTAAGTGCGTGAACTCTGTCCATAACCTCCTCATATGGAGTTTCTCTACTGAGCGACTTTTCTAGTTCCTCGAACCAGAACCACGCTGCCGTAGTGACAGGAACAATGCATGAAATTGGTTGTAGAAGGTAGCCTTGCTGTACAAAAATCTTTTTAAGCAAACCTTCCAATTTTTTATCCATAGGATCTTTGAAAGCACAACTATCTTCGATAGGAATAGTAGTGCGTTTGTTTAGAGTAGAAACTGCCCCCTCGACCTTGGGGACTGTCTGCCATAAGTCCTTTCTGGGGTCGACCATAGGAAATAATTTCTTAAATATAGGGGGAGGAACAAAAGGTATGCCGGGCTTTTCCCACTCTTTATTTACTATGTCCGCCACCCGCTTGGGTATAGGAAAAGCGTCGGGGGGCACCGGAACCTCTAGGAACCTGTCCATCTTGCATAATTTCTCTGGAATGACCAAATTGTCACAATCATCCAGAGTAGATAACACCTCCTTAAGCAGTGCGCGGAGATGTTCTAATTTAAATTTAAATGTCACAACATCAGGTTGAGCTTGATGAGAAATTTTTCCTGAATCTGAAATTTCTCCCTCAGTCAAAACCTCCCTCATGGCCCCTTCAGATTGGTGTGAGGGTATGACAGAACAATTATCATCAGCGTCCTCTTGCTCTTCAGTGTTTAAAACAGAGCAATCGCGCTTTCTCTGATAAGTAGGCATTTTGGATAAAAGATTTGCGATGGAGTTATCCATTACAGCCGTTAATTGTTGCATGGTAATAAGTATTGGCGCACTAGATGTACTAGGGGCCTCCTGCATGGGCAAAACTGGTGTAGACACAGTAGGAGATGATGTAGTATCATGTTTACTCCCCTCATTTGAGGAATCATCTTGGGCAATATCATTATTTGTGGCAGTACTGTCCTTACTTTGTTTGGACGCTATGGCAATTATCACATAAATTTAAATGGGGAGACACATTGGCTTTCATACATATAGAACATAGCTTATCTGAAGGTATAGACATGTTAAACAGGCTTAAACTTGTCAACAATGCACAAAAAACGTTTTAAAATAAAACCGTTACTGTCACTTTAAATTTCAAACAGAAAACACTTTATTACTGAATATGTGAAAAAGTATGAAGGAATTGTTCAAAAATTACCAAATTTTCACCACAGTGTCTTAAAGCCTTAAAAGTATTGCACACCAAATTTCAGAGCTTTAACCCTTAAAATAACGGAACCGGAGCCGTTTTTCAATTTAACCCCTATACAGTCCCAGATACAGTCTTTGCTAAGACCCAACCAAGCCCTGAGGGGAATACGATACCAAATGACGCCTTCTAAAAGCTTTTTCAGAGATTCTTAGATCCACACACATGCATCTGCATGCCCTGTTCTCAAAAAACAACTGCGCATTAATGGCGCGAAAATGAGGCTCAGTCTATGACTAGAAAGGCCCCCTGACTGAAAAAGGTGTCCAATACAGTGCCTGCCGTTTTATAAACGTTCCCCAAGATTATAAATGTCAATTGTTAGCCTAAATTTGAATAATATGCACAAATAAAGCAATCGATTTAGCCCATAAAAATGTCTACCAGTCTTTTAGCCCATAATAAGCCCTTTATTCTGTTTGTTTTTGACTAAGAAAATGGCTTACCGGTCCCCATGAGGGGAAATGACAGCCTTCCAGCATTACACAGTCTTGTTAGAAATATGGCTAGTCATACCTTAAGCAGAAAAGTCTGCTAACTGTTTCCCCCAACTGAAGTTACTTCATCTCAACAGTCCTATGTGGAAACAGCAACCGATTTTAGTTACTGTCTGCTAAAATCATCTTCCTCTTACAAACAGAAATCTTCATCCTTTTCTGTTTCAGAGTAAATAGTACATACCAGCACTATTTTAAAATAACAAACACTTGATAGAAGAATAAAAACTACATTTAAACACCAAAAAACTCTTAACCATCTCCGTGGAGATGTTGCCTGTGCAACGGCAAAGAGAATGACTGGGGTGGGCGGAGCCTAGGAGGGATCATGTGACCAGCTTTGCTGGGACTCTTTGCCATTTCCTGTTGGGGAAGAGAATATCCCACAAGTAAGGATGACGCCGTGGACCGGACACACCAATGTTGGAGAAATTATTCCTATTCTAATGGCCTTTTGCCCTAAAGTTAACAGATCTTTTGCTAAAAAAGAAAATCAAACACCCCCTAACAGTATACAAACCCCCACCCCCAAAATAAAATTTATGTAACAGTTTTGTAGCGTAAAACTCATAACAACTGGTCTCAGATGGCGGTACGGATCTTGTCGTTATAGGGTGTAACGCAAGCTTTTTAGCCTCACCGCAAAACTCGTAATGGCTGCGTGAAAAAGCCAAATAGCAGCGAGATTGATGACTGTTAGTTAAAGGGACATTATACACTCATTTTTTCTTTGCATAAATGTTTTGTAGATGATCTATTTATATAGTCCATAAAGTTTTTTTTTTAAATTAATGTATAGTTTTGCTTATTTTTAAATAACATTGCTCTGATTTTCAGACTCCTAACCAAGCCCCAAAGTTTTATGTGAATACTGTCAGCTACCTACTCCAGCTTGCTCCTGTTTGTGTAAAGGGTCTTTTCATATGCAAAAGAAGGGGGGGGGGTGTCTTATTTGCCACTTGCAGTGGGCTTTCCAGCTACCTTTTCAACAGCGCCAAACTGACAGCGTCTAAGTAAGTTTTTAATCAGTTTTATACTGGATTTTTATATCAGTATCTGTGCATATTATTCTTTATAGTAGTGTCTATTAGATGCAGTTATATGAAAATGAGTGTATACTGTCCCTTTAAATTACCATTTTTTCAGTGTTAAAACCAGAACTCAAAACTTGTAATCTAGGTGAAAGAAAGTAATGAAGCTCTCTGGGATAGGAAATTTCACATGGGAGAGAGAAGGTAACTGGAGAACCCCTAGGGGCTGATAGAAAAAAAGTCTCAGTTTGCATCAATTCTAAATTAAACTGAAATGCTTTCACTACAATTTAACTTGCTTTTGTCTATATATTAGTATATATTACTTTTCTTTTAGCAATAATAAGTGTATTGTGAATTTTGAGCAAACGTCACCTGCTGGCGAGACAAATCAGGGAGACCAGCTTGTTTAAAATGCTTTGAAAATTTCACAATACTTGTGAGAGAGCTTTAGACATACCCTGAGAACTCCCCTGTTAAACCCAGGGAACTGCCCTCTCTCTCCCACTTTCTGCAGTTTGCAATAAGGAAATTCAATGTGCAGTGTCATTTGTATATATAAACAGAAATATAATTTGTTAAAATAACCCGGAAAGATGCACTTACAGTTGCTGAAGTTCCGCTTGAAGGATCTTTAATTGTTAGTTTAAACAATTCTAAAAACATAATTAGAACGTGTAAAATCACTGCTAGAGCTAAATGTATTAAAATATAAAATCATTAATTAATTAAATGCTATAAAACTGAAAGGACAGTATGACCTAACCTAAAGTGTAAAGTAATATAAAATACAAAGCGCAAAGTGTAAGTGTAACAAAACTCATATCATGCAGTGCGTTATTGCATTGGGCTTGTCTCTGGGCTTGCCGAGTGAGTACTGACGTCTGCCTGACTCAGACTACCTCTCTGAAGTCAGACTTGAGTCAGTAGGCAGCCGAGTGTGTACCTACCTTTGCCAGACTCAGATTACCCATCTGCCTCTGACTCAAGTCTGCCTTTGTCAGAGTGTGTACTGACCTCTTTTTCTCTCATACCTTTCTCTTGCCTTATCGCTGGATATGCCGTTTATTAAAAGAAGATCTCCTGTATTGACACATACCCATATGGCAAAATCTTGAAAATACCATTTTATTCAGCATATGAACAAGTGTGGAATTTCTTACACACTGATGATTTTACATGTTATAAATGAGGAATCACTGTCATTCTGTTATATGCAGTTCTTCCAATGACCTATTTAAGGGGCACACTGCCTGGTTGTCTATACTGACCACTCAGTTAAAATGTAAGCAAATATAAAGCTAAGATTAGCTCATGTTAATTTTTTTTTTCAATGTAACATTAAGAATTCATATGTGCTTTGGATAACGTAAGTAATATTTACACATAACAAAAATGTTATACTATTGCAAAGTAGTACACTGCATCTAAGTTCTTTTTTGGTTCAGACCCTGGACAGCACTTGTTTATTGGTCGGTTAAATCAATCCACCAATCAGCAAGAACAACCCAGGTTGTTCACCACAAATGGGCCGACATCTAAACTTACATTCTTGCTTTTCAAATAAAGATACTAAGAGAATGAAGAAAATTTGATAATAGGAGTAAATTAGAAAAGTGCTTAAAATTTCATGCTCTATCTGAATCATAAAGGAAACGTTTTTTAGGTTCAGTGTCCCTTTAATACAGGGATAATTTATATCGTTCAATGGTATTATGAAGTGATAAAAAAATAAAAATAATAGTGGTGCTACAATGCACCAATTCAACATAAGCAAATTGCTATTATGTCTCTAGGTTTATTTTTTATGGGTTTATTTATTTTCTTCAAATTATTTTAAACATTTAGATCTCTGCAACCAAAAAAATAAAAAAAATCCATTACTAGACAATAAAATGTATCCTCATGCCCAATTTCATAACAATCGGTGTAGGAGTTTTTACTGTAGGTAAGCAGTTCCCTAGGAGCCAATCAGCATCATTTTTGAAGCACATGATCACAATCACAACATTGTGCTTCCATTTTTGTTTATGATCAGAACTTGGATGGATGCATCCGTCCTGAAGGGGTTAAACTACAATTAACTACTGTGCCGCTATAATTAGCATTGGGCGTGTTCAAATCCAATGATAGCACTACAAACCAGCAGACAAAATACAAGACACAATGCTCTGGCTATGATCAGTACAAAGCTAGTACCAATATAACTGAAGGGATATATTCAGCTATGAATAAAACAAATACTGAAACGTATCTGTGACTATGTGCATTCAGAAAGCTATAAGAAGGGTGGGTGGTCATTATGAGGAGCGAGGGTGGGAGAATTTAATTTTGAGACTTCACTGATCGATTAATTAAATCCAGAAATTTAATATATCTTATTTCATAAAAGTAGAAGACATAGAATTAAATGTATAGAAAATTAGCAAATCTAGGCAAACGCCAGCCCCATAAAGGGGATTGTTGTGTTTAAAACAGTAGTTGGAAGGAAAAAGCATGAGATATTGTATATCTAATTTGCATATCTTACCAAGAGTTCCCTGGTGCATTGGTAACAATGTACGTATATACAGGACTTCTCAGGAAAAGTAAGCGGGGAAACTTGCATAGATTTGCTAATTTTCTATAAAACAATTTCATGGCTCTTATTTTTATAAAAAGGAGGATTTTAATCTCTTGTTTCTCCACCATAACTCAAATGAGTATTGTTTTTCTCTGGAAATAACTTTACAGAGCAGCAAATTAAACCTATCTTCTGCTGATGAGAGTTAAAAAAAAAAAAAAAACACATAGCTGTCCAGAAAATGTATAGCTGTGTTTAAAACAATACTTGGAAGTGGAAAGTGTGAGATAGTGTATATATAATTTGCATATCTTACCCAGAGTTCCCTCTTGCTTTGGTAACAAGCAAGCAGGGATACGTGTCTAGATCTGCTACTTGCCTATACAATTGTCTTTAACTTATCTTACAAATATAAAACTTTATAGAAATCTGAACTCACCTTGTTTGCTTACTACTTTCATTTTTTTACTAACAGAGGACGGGCTCAGTTGACAAGTTCCAGTTGTTGGAGAAAACTGATTCATTTGTCTTTTGGTTTTCCTTGGGGATTTTCCATGCTGTTTGCAAAGCACATGATATAAAAGGAAATATCATTAAAGAGCTCAACTCATACATTATAATATTATTCAAAAGCAAAAACATGATATGATTGTTTTATGGATGCGCAGTAGGTCCAATCAAGTGTAGCATACATTTTAAATAAAATTAAAAAACGCAATGGAAAACATTTGTTTCCACTACATGATGTTTGAAAGACATTAAAATGTATACTTGAATATGCACTAATTTTCTTTTAAATATCAAATTTATTTTTGTGAGTTAAAGGGACAGTAAACCTAAAAAATTATGTTATATAATTCTGCACATTATCTTAGCATCAGCTTTCAAAATAAAAGTATTTTAGAGATGTAAGCTGTCAAAGTTGCACTTACCTGCTTTGCTCTGCATGATCTTCTGATTAGGTCTTCTTATTCACAGCGCGCCCGATCGCACTATTGAACTGAATGTAGCTCGTTCCAGCTCTGGACTGGTAGTGGGAGCGCGCTACATTCAGTTTAATAGTGTGATCAGGTGCGCTGTGATTAGATAGCGCGTCTGCGAAGCGCTTTTGAATAAGAAGACCTAATCAGAAGATCATGGAGAGCAGAGCAGGTATGTGTAACTGACAGCTAAAATCTCTAAAATCCTTTGATTTTAAAAGCTGTTGCTAAGATAATGTTATATACACTATGTGCAGAATTATATAACATTATTTTTTAGGTTTAGTGTCCCTTTAACCACACACATTGGGCTAGAATACAAGTGGCATGCTAAAGTTAGTTCGGGTTGCGATAAGCAACATCGTGACCACGCTAACTTGTGCGTGTATTACAAGTTGAAAGTAAACGGACTGGAATGGGCTATTATGTATATATACGTGTATTTATGTGTTCATAAGTGTATATCTGTATGTATATACATATATAAACACACATATATATATACATACACACATGTATACACACTTTGGAGCCCTTCCCAGACAAATATCTTTAAACATGAAAATTAATATTTATTAAAGGGTTAGAGCATGTAATTTTAAGACACTTAAATTCACTTCTATTTTCAAATGTGCTTTGTTCTCATAGTATCCCTTGTTGAAAAAGAATATGCACATATCCTACACTAGTGGGAGCTAGCTGCTGATTGGTGCCTCACACATTTGTCTTTTGTGATTGGCTAACTAGATGTGTTCAGCTACAGTGGGTATTGAAAAGTATCACCCCCTTGAAAATAATCACATTTTGTTGCTTTGCAGCCTGAAATAAAGACAGACACAGTTTTTGTTTATCCAGTTGTAATTACTCAGTGCAACTTATAACATCCAAGTGAAAGATATAACACCAACATGTCAGGCAAAAATAAAGACAATTCAAAAAGAGAATCCCTGAGTTGCAAAAAGGATCACCCCCTCCTAAAATTACTTGTAAACTCAATCAGGTGTAGCTAATCACCTTCTCAACGACACACCCAAAGACATTTGACCTTCAACTGTGATCAGCTGTTGGCATATTGATTATCTCAGCATGAAAAGAGCTTTCCTGGAGCATCTCAGTCCCTGGTAGAGCAACTGAAGCAAACAATCATCTATGGGTGGCAAGGCACTGTCAAAAGATCTCCAGGATAATGTTGTGGACAGGCACAAGTCAGGAGATGGATACAAGAAATATCAAACGCCTTATCAATGCCTAGAAGCACAGTGAAGTCTATTATTAAGAAGTGGAAGGTATTTGTTACAACACAGACCCTCTCTGGATCAGGATGTCACCCCAAATTGAATGAAAGAGCCAGGAGGAAACTGGTCAGAGAGGCTACCAAGAGGCTCACAGTAACTCTGAAGAAGTTGCAGGAATTTATGACAAAGAGTGGTCTTGTGTGCATGCGACAACAATATCACAAATTCTCCCCAAATGTGGCTTGTATTGGGAGGGTTGCAAGAAAAAAGCCACTCCTCAAGAAAGGCCACATTCAGTCACGACTGAGCTATGCTATAACACACCTAGGAGATTCTGAGGCCACATGGAAAAAGGTGTTATGGTCAGATGAGACTAAAATTTAATTATTTGGCCTTAACATCAAACGATATGTCTGGAGGAAATCCAATACAGCTCACCATAACACCATACCTACAGTAAAGCATGGAGGTGGTAATATCCTGTTATGGGGGTGTTTCTCTGCACCAGACATTGGACCACTTGTCAAGGATAGAAGGAATAATGGATGAGACAAAATTCCGTCAAATTCTTGAGGAAAATCTGCAGCTCTCTACCAGGAAGTTGTCAATGGGAAGAAGGTTTACCTTCCAACATGACAATGACTCCAACCACTGTGTGGTCATTTTTGCTGTGTGCTTTAGGAGAAGAAGGTGAATGTCCTTGCATGGCCTAGTCAGAGCCCAGACTTAAACCCCATTGAATATCTGTGGCATGACATGAAGTCCACAAACGGTCACCATAAAATGTAACGGAACTGGAGCAGTTCTGCAAAGAAGAGTGGGCAAATATTGCACAGTCTAGATGTGCAAAGTTAGTAGAGACATATCCCAACAGACTAAAGGCTGTAATTAAAGCAAAAGGTGGTTCAACAAAATACTGACACAAGGGGGTGATCCTTTTTCCAACTCAGTGATTCTGTTTTTTAATTGTCTTTATTTTTGCCTGACATGTTGGTGTTATATCTTTCACTTGGATGTTATAGGTTGCACTGAGTAATTACAACTGGATAAACAAAAACTGTGTCTGTCTTAATTTCAGGCTGCAAAGCAACAACATCGGATTATTTTCAAGAGGGTGATTCTTTTCAATACCCACTGTAGCTGTCAGTGTTCTTCAGCAAAGGATAAAAAGAGAATTTAGCAAATTTGATAAAAGAAGTTAATTGGAAAGTTGATTAAAATTGTATGTTCTATCCGAATCAGGAAATACAATTTTGGGATTTTCTGTCCCTTTAAATTTTAATATTTTTTATTATGTTTTACTGTGTTTTAATGTAAATAGTTCACATTTCATTGTTCTTCACATAGTAGAAAATGTTCTTTGTATTTTTAAATATTTATATTTAATCTATCTATATGTTTAACTATATCTTTATATATTCATGTAGATAGATAAGTCCTGAAGTTCGGCTTTCGTTGCATGCAAACAATTTACTTTCAGCTTGTAATAAAAAATTTACTTTGAGAGGGGGTTGTGTGCGAGCGAAAAATAACATGAAAAATACATTACAAAGTACAGTTACACTCATAACAACACCATCTAATAAGAATTATTTTAAAAAAAATTGATAATAGGAGTAAATCAGAAAGTTGTTTAAAATTGCATGCTCTATCTGAATCACGAAAGAAAAAATTTGGGTTCAGTGTCCTGTAAAATCAGGGTCTGGCGGTTTAGGGGTTAATAGCAGTGAGGGGTTTGTGTTTAGGGTCTGTGGATTTTTTTTTCTTTGGGAATGTGGCAGTTTAGGGGTTAGCATTTTGGTAAACTATTTATGGTTATTTATTATGGTGACAGCACTAGCAGAAACTACTTTGGGCTAGTGCAATGTATGCCAATCACAAAATTATTGCAGAGCACAAAAAAATGAATAATTTACTTAAAAATGGAAGAGGTATGGCTTTGGCCTGAGCGATATTAGCAATTAATAATGGGTGATGAAAGGGCCCTCTTCACGTTAACAAGCCTTGCACCTCATCATTGCATGCAAATTAGTTGGGATGTGACACCAAATTTAAAAGGGGTCTCATTAAAATGAAGGGTAACTTTCCCCCTGGGAGGGTAGGTAGGGGCTTGTAACAGTGCCCTTTTCTCCAGAGAAAAACTCACCAGTGTCTAGTGGTGCAGGTGACCAGATGCATACTATGTGGACAAGTGACCAATCGTTCAGATGAGG
Organism: Bombina bombina; assembly: GCF_027579735.1. Lineage (NCBI taxonomy): Eukaryota > Metazoa > Chordata > Amphibia > Anura > Bombinatoridae > Bombina > Bombina bombina. Next base: position 208,639,772 of record NC_069508.1, read on the forward strand.
ATCTTCTCTACTTTTTAATGATGGTTGTAACTGGAGATATAAAACTCCTTGCTTACTGTTGCTGCATTATATTGCTGTTTTTAGATAAAATCACATATTCTGGAGGGGCATGCAACCTCTTACGTTAAAGGACAGACTCTTCTCGTTTAAAATGAGGAACCACGTGTCCATGTGGAGCAGGAGTTGACATATGGAGGCCAATTTATCAAGCTCCGAATGTCTAAAGACCGCTGCTCCATAACCCTGTCCGCCTGCTCTGATGAGGCAGACAGGAATCGCCATAATTCAACCTGATCGAGTACGATCGGGTTGATTGACACCTCCCTGCTGGCGGTCGATTGGCCACGAGTCTGCAGGGGGCGGCATTGCACCAGCAGCTCTTGTGAGTTGCTGGTGCAATGCTGAATACGGAGAGCGTATTGCTCTCCGCATTCAGCGATGTCTGTCGGACCTGATCTGCACTGTTGGATCAGGTCCGACAGACATTTGATAATTCTGCCTCATGGGCTGTGGAAAAGGGCTCCTCACAACTACATCATGTATAGTGAAGTAGTGCAGTTATGTATGACCTCAGTACGTATGACCTCATCACACAACATAAAATGAGATCACAACATCAGAACCGCTCCAGGGATAAGAAGAATGAGCAGGGATCTCTGTCTTCCTCTATAAAATAGCAGAGCTGCTTCAGAAGGTGACTCTTCATTTTCATCCACACATAAGGGCCAAATTATCAACCTCCAAATGGAGCTTGACACCCCTGTTTCTGTGCGCTGCCTCTGAGGCTGCGGTCTACAATCTGCCCGATCCTATACAATCGGGCTGATTGACACCCCTGCTAGCGGCTGATTGGTCCGCGAATCTGGGGGGCGGCATTGCACAAGCAGTTCTGGTGAACTGCTTGTGCAATGTTAAATGCCAACAGTGTATGCTGTCGGCATTCAGCGATGTCTGTCAGACATGATCCGCTATAGCGTATCATGTCGGACAGATATTGATAAATTGACCCATAGAATGGAAAGTGGAGAATGCTGCACTAAACTAGTTAAATAGTATGTACTCTAATCTCTCTAGGTGGTGTATTTGCAGTCATTTTTAAAGGGACATTAAAAGGGACATGAACCCCCAAAAATTACTGTAGAACATACAATTTTAAACAACTCTCCAGTTTACTTCTATTATCAAATTCGCTTAATTCTCTTGATATCATTTATTTAAGGAGCAGCAATGCACTAGTGCAGAGCTTTCCAAACTTTTCATGTTGGTGACACACTTTAGACCTACATCATTTCGTGACACAGTAATTCAGTTGTACTGGCAAACAGGAGGTTAAACTAACTTGTTTTAAGAGGTACGGACACATAAATTATATAATAACGAAATGTATTTACAAGTAACAGTAAGTATGTGCAAGAATTAATAACCCCAATAGCTACTTACTGTTTTAATGGGCTGTATGAGGTTGATGGGATGAACACAGTTTCTGAATATTTAGTAGAATATTAGATAAATTCACTTACATTTCATCATCAATCATTTTTAAGCTTTCACTTCCTATCCATATATCAAGAGCAGGAGCAGCGATGCACTACTGGGAGCTAGCTGCAAAAAAACAAAAACTCTGACTTCTGACGTTTAAGCTGCAGCCCTCAGAGCTCTGCGAGTCCAACTGACTAGTGCACGTGCTGCAAACGCACTGCTGTCCCACTCACTGACTACACGTGCAGTCACAAGCCGATTGAGGAAACTACACGCGCAGTCACGAGCTGATTGAGGAGACTACACGCGCAGTCACAAGCCGATTGAGGAGACTACACGCGCAGTCACAAGCCGATTGAGGAGACTACACGCGCAGTCACAAGCCGATTGAGGAGACTACACGTGCAGTCACAAGCCGATTGAGGAGACTACATGCGCAGTCACAAGCCGATTGAGGAGACTACACGTGCAGTCACAAGCCGATTGAGGAGACTACACATGCAGTCACGAGCCGATTAAGGAGACTACACATGCAGTCACAAGCCGATTAAGGAGACTACACATGCAGTCACAAGCCGATTGAGGAGACTACACGCGCAGTCACAAGCCGATTGAGGAGACTACACGCGCAGTCACAAGCCGATTGAGGAGACTACACGCGCAGTCACAAGCCGATTGAGGAGACTACACGCGCAGTCACAAGCCGATTGAGGAGACTACACGCGCAGTCACAAGCCGATTGAGGAGACTACACGTGCAGTCACAAGCCGATTGAGGAGACTACACGTGCAGTCACAAGCCGATTGAGGAGACTACACGTGCAGTCACAAGCCGATTAAGGAGACTACACGTGCAGTCACAAGCCGATTGAGGAGACTACACGTGCAGTCACAAGCCGAATGAGGAGACTACACGTGCAGTCACAAGCCGATTAAGGAGACTACACATGCAGTCAGGAGCTGATTAAGGAGACTACACGTGCAGTCACAAGCCGATTGAGGAGACTACACGTGCAGTCACAAGCCGATTGAGGAGACTACACATGCAGTCACAAGCCGATTGAGGAGACTACACGTGCAGTCACAAGCCGATTGAGGAGACTACACATGCAGTCAGGAGCTGATTAAGGAGACTACACGTGCAGTCACAAGCCGATTAAGGAGACTACACATGCAGTCACAAGCCGATTGAGGAGACTACACGTGCAGTCACAAGCCGATTGAGGAGACTACACATGCAGTCAGGAGCTGATTAAGGAGACTACACGTGCAGTCACAAGCCGATTGAGGAGACTACACATGCAGACACGAGCCGATTGAGGAGACTACACATGCAGTCACAAGCCGATTGAGGAGACTACACGTGCAGTCACAAGCCGATTGAGGAGACTACACGTGCAGTCACAAGCCGATTGAGGAGACTACACATGCAGTCACAAGCCGATTAAGGAGACTACACGTGCAGTCACAAGCCGATTAAGGAGACTACACGTGCAGTCACAAGCCGATTGAGGAGACTACACGCGCAGTCAGGAGCCAATGTGCAGCCAATAGGAATAGTTTCAGTTCCCACTGAGCTGCGCCAATAGGTTAAGATGATCTGTGACCCACTAGCTATCAATCACGTATCAACCATGTGATATGCGTAGCAGGCAGGTGGAAAGTCGGAAATACATTTTTCAAAAAAATGAAAATGAAAAGAAAATTAGTACTAAGCAGGGACACAACTACTCACTGCCGCCAGCACACTTACATGTCATGACACTAGTGGTTTGTAATTGTACACATGGGTGAGCCAATGACAATCAGTATATACTGTATATGCAGCCACCAATCAGCAGCTAGAACCTAGGTTCTTTGCTGCTCCTGAGATTACCTAGCTAAACCTTTCAGCAAAAGATAACAATCGAAGCAAGCAAATTAAATAATAGAAGTAAATTAGAAAGGTGTTTAAAATTGTATTCTCTGTCTGAATCCTGAATGTCTAATTATGACTTTACTGTCCCTTTAAGCACTAAATACATTACATGCATCTCCTAATTAAGATTGCCGCCATTTTAGAACCTAAGTTTCATTGCACATATTTTCTTAAAAAATGCATTTAGATAGTAATGTCCCTTTAAACTGAGTTCAATGTCTTTAAGTTATAAAATAGATTGTAGTTTTCTGAAATGAGATTTCTTGTAATACAAATGTTCTCAGTGTACAGTAAGTAGGATTGAATAAACTATATTGTTATACAGAGAAAATGACTACCCCAGGTCAAAATGTGTCTGCAAAAAGGACAGAATCAGACTCTCAAGTCTCAAAAGGTGACATTCAGTCAGTGTCTGTGCCTCGACAAGCCAGTAAACACACAGAAAAAACAAAAGGTATGACATTCTGTCAGTGTCTGTGCCTCGACAAGCCAGTAAACACACAGAAAAAACAAAAGGTATGACATTCAGTCAGTGTCTGTGCCTCGACAAGCCAGTAAACACACAGAAAAAACAAAAAGGTATGATATTTAGTCAGTGTCTGTGCCTCGACAAGCCAGTAAACACACAGAAAAAACAAAAGGTATGACATTCAGTCAGTGTCTGTGCCTCGACAAGCCAGTAAACACACAGAAAAAACAAAAGGTGACATTCAGTCAGTGTCTGTGCCTCGACAAGCCAGTAAACACACAGAAAAAACAAAAGGTATGACATTCTGTCAGTGTCTGTGCCTCGACAAGCCAGTAAACACACAGAAAAAACAAAAGGTGACATTCAGTCAGTGTCTGTGCCTCGACAAGCCAGTAAACACACAGAAAAAACAAAAGGTGACATTCAGTCAGTGTCTGTGCCTCGACAAGCCAGTAAACACACAGAAAAAACAAAAGGTGACATTCAGTCAGTGTCTGTGCCTCGACAAGCCAGTAAACACACAGAAAAACCAAAAGGTGACATTCAGTCAGTGTCTGTGCCTCGACAAGCCAGTAAACACACAGAAAGAACAAAAGGTGACATTCAGTCAGTGTCTGTGCCTCGACAAGCCAGTAAACACACAGAAAAAACAAAAGGTATGACATTCAGTCAGTGTCTGTGCCTCGACAAGCCAGTAAACACACAGAAAAAACAAAAGGTGACATTCAGTCAGTGTCTGTGCCTCGACAAGCCAGTAAACACAGAAAAACCAAAAGGTGACATTCAGTCAGTGTCTGTGCCTCGACAAGCCAGTAAACACACAGAAAAAACAAAAGGTGACATTCAGTCAGTGTCTGTGCCTCGACAAGCCAGTAAACACACAGAAAAAAACAAAAGGTGACATTCAGTCAGTGTCTGTGCCTTGACAAGCCAGTAAACACAGAAAAAACTAAAGGTGACATTCAGTCAGTGTCTGTGCCTCGACAAGCCAGTAAACACACAGAAAAAAACAAAAGGTGACATTCAGTCAGTGTCTGTGCCTCGACAAGCCACTAAACACACAGAAAAAACAAAAGGTATGATATTTAGTCAGTGTCTGTGCCTCGACAAGCCAGTAAACACACAGAAAAAACAAAAGGTATGACATTCTGTCAGTGTCTGTGCCTCGACAAGCCACTAAACACACAGAAAAAACAAAAGGTGACATTCAGTCAGTGTCTTTGCCTCGACAAGCCACTAAACACACAGAAAAAACAAAACCTAAAACAAAAAAAAACTATTTGTGTTAGTGTTGCAGTATGATAATTTAGTGGGGTTATTTCTATCTACCAGTTTTACACCTCTCGTTATAATTGCATTCTCATTAGTACTCGCATTAACACCCACCATGGGCCTGAGAAATGAGTAAACCGGTATATCATGATACATTTGGAAATAGGCAAGAACCATTTGGCATTGGTAATAAACTGTGTATCTGCATCTACAAACATAACAGTAATAGTTCAGTTTAATTCTTATTGTAGCAATAGTGGTGCAATTTATTGTTGTGGTGGTATTTTACTGCTTAATTATGGCAGATTAGCTGAGACAAAACTATATGCTTAACATAAAAATTCCTATCCAGAGTTCATTTCCCGTTTTTACATTCTAATATGCAGAATGTAACATTATCATAATTCCATATTGTTTCTTGTAGCGGTCGACGGCATGAATGCTGCTCATACAATTACACAGCTCGGAGCTGACAAATGACTCCCTCTCAAGTTCTAACAAATTCTATTTACAAAATGACTACAGGGCACAGAAAAAATACACTTGTCTTTTTCTCTATTACAGGGCAATCCAGTCGACAGGCCTTAAATCCAGTCTGAGTGTATTGCATATAACTTATCACCAACTCAGCCAGAGTATGCATTCTACAGCTAGCATTAATACCGTCCAGATGTAAAGCTTAAAGATGTCATATTACATATCCTACTGCATTAACTGAATAAGTGTGTGTGTAAATATACATTTATATTTAAATGTAATTAAACATTTTTAAAATGACACTAAAAGCAGACCTTGGGCTCGATCACATATGCAGCGTCACTCGCAAAAGCCGGTGTCGGCTATTTTTAGACGGATTTAGCGATCACATATACGGCGTCGCATACAAATGCGGCACGTATATTTCACACGTCTCCCGCTCATTTTACTCCCATAAACTAACAAAGAACTGGCGTTGCAAGTCAGTATCACATATTCAGCGCGGTGAAAATAGAGACATTTTACTCCACTACGCCACACATAGACAGACGCAGCAAGCCTTGCCTCCCCCTAAATTAACCCCAATAAACTACAGTTACATAAAATAAAAAAGACAATCTTTAAAAATTAATTAAAAATTAAAAGAATAAAAAAATCCTAATTTAACATTAAAGGGACACTGAACCCAAACATTTTCTTTCGTGAATCAGATAGAGCATGCAATTTTAAGCAAATTTCTAATTTACTCCTATTATCAATGTTTCTTGGTTCTCTTGCTATCTATAAAAAAGGAGGCATCTAAGCTTTTTTCTTGGTTCAGAACTCTGGACAGCGGTTTTTGTTTGGTGGATGAATTTATCCACCAATCAGCAAGGACAACCTAGGTTGTTCACCAAAATGGGCCGGCATCTAAACTTACATTCTTGCATTTCAAATAAAGATTCCAAGAGAATAAAGAAAAATTGTTAATAGGAGTAAATTAGAAAGTTGCTTAAAATTTCATGCTCTATCTGAATCACAAAAGAAAAAAATTGGGTTCAGTGTCCCTTTAAAATAAAAAATCCTAACATTACAAAAAATAAAAAATCTAAGATTACAGAAAAAAAATAAACGAAATTATCCAAAATATTTTTTTGAAACCTAATCCAATACCCCTATAAAAACAAAAAAGCCACCCTAAAATAAAAACACCCCTAATCTAACACTAAACTACCAATAGCCCTTAAAAGGGCCTTTTGAAGGGCATTGCCCTGAAGAAATCAGCTCTATTACCTAAAAAAATACAAATTAAACCCTAACAGTAAACGGCCCGACCCACCCCTCCAAAATAAAAGAGACCTAACTCTAGAAAAATCTAATCTACCCATTGCCCCTAAAGGGGCATTTGTATGAGCATTGCCCTTAAATGCTCTTTTGCTGCCAATTAAAAAATAAAAAAGCCCTAATCTAAAAAAAAAATTAAAAAAAACACCCCCCCCAAAAAAACTGTTCAAATCAGCCAATAGGATTTAAGTAGCTCTCATCCTATTGGCTGATTTGAAATTTTCAGCCAATAGGAATGCAAGGTACCCCAATATAAAATGGGTACTATGCATTCAATCTTCAGTGTGCAGCGGACCCTCCATGTCGGAAGTCTGCACGGTCACTGCTCCGCCTCCTGGACGAAGATGGATGTCCGGACTTCAGGAATAGTCAGTACATTTTTTGGGGTTAGTGTTATGTTTCTTTTTTTGGGGGGGTGTTTCGTTTTTTTTAGATAAGGGCTTTTATAATGGGCAGCAAAGGAGCTGATTGCCCTTTTTTATTTTGGATAATTTTGTTTATTTCTTTCTGTAAACTAAGATCATTTTATTTTTTGTAGTATATTTTTTATTTTAATTTAATCTTAGGTTTTTGTTTTTTTAATATAATGTTAGGATTTTTTTTATTTTGTTAATTTTTTAAGGTAGTCTTTTATATTTTATGGAAGTGTAGTTAATTGGGGTTAATTTAGGGGGTGTTAGGTTAGGGGGCTTAGTGATTAGATTAATACTTTGCGTTGTGGGGGGATGGCGGTTTAGGGGTAAATAAGTTAATTAGGTAGATTGTGTTGTGGGGTTTGGTGGTTTAGGGGTTAATAGTTTTAATAGGTAGTTTGAATTGTTGGGATGGCGGTTTAGGGTTTAATAGTGTTGATAGCTACTATGCGTTGTGGGGGGTGGCGGATTAGGGGTTAATACATTTATTAGGTAGTTTGCGATGTGGGGGGATGGCGGATTAAGGGTTAATACATATATTAGGTACTTTGAAGTGTGGGCAGATGGCAGATTAGGGATTAATAGTTTAAACAGGTAGATTGCGTTGTGGCGGGGATGGCGGTTTAGGGGGTTAATAAATTTTATTTGTTGCGATGTAGGGGTTGGCGGTTTAGAGGTCAATACATTTTATTAGTAGTTGCGATGTGGGGGGATGGTGGATATAGGGATTTTGACGTGCCAGGTTCATTTTTTGGAGGCGGGTTAGACTTTTACGGGCGATTGAATATTTTTTTTACTTGGGTGCCGGCAGATCATATACCGCCGTAAGTCACTGGCAAATCCAGAAATGTGTATTTCCGCACATTTCTGTACCTCGCCAGTTTATCCGACTTACGGCGGTATATGATCTGCCGGCGCCGTATATGCGATTCACCCGATGTGCGAAGTGAACTTATGGGCAGGCATGGGTTTCAGCAGTTGCGCTGAAACCTAAGCCGTATAGGTAATCTCGCCCCTTGAGTTTCAATAAAATGTTTAAAGGACCACTCAATGCAGTAGAATTACATAATTAACAAGTGCATAATAAAAAGACAATGCAATAGCACTTGCCTAGATTTTTTTTCTGACAAATGTATTTGTTCTCCTATTTTCCGGCCCCCTGTATCAGCCAATCACAGATTTATATACGTATGCCCTGTGAGCTTGTGCACATGCTCAGTAGGATTCCCCAGAAAGTGCGTCTTAAAACTGCTGCTCTTTCTGAATCATAAAAGTTTATTTTGACTTGAGTGTCCTTCAAAGGGACAGTAAAGTCAAAATGTAACTTTCATTGATTGGATAAAGCGTGACATTTTAAAAAACATTGCAGTTTACTTTGGTTATCAATTTTGCTTAGTTCTCTTGGTGTCCTTTATTAAAGAGTAACCCTAGATAAGCTCAGGAGCGTGCACGTGTCTCTAGCCATCTGCCAGCAATGTTTACAATATTGTTTATAGCAATGTTATACAAAGACTGCTAAAGACACGTGCGCGCTTCTATCAGCCTACCTAGCTTTACTCTTAAAGGATATCAAGAGAACAAAGCAAATTTGATAGAATTAAATTGTAAAGTTGTTTAAAGTGACACACTCTCTGAATCATGACAGTATACATTTTACTGTCCACTTAATGGGGCATAAAAAAAAAAAAAAACACTTTAAAAAATTATTTATTTTGCCTGCTTTTTTCTAAGTGTTTTTTTTCCAATGCCAACAAAGAGTGTGATGTGCATTCCAAAGACTTTATATCTCTACCGACTACATGCTACACAGTGATTGGGTTATGTCTCTGGACTGCAAAACAATATAAATAAAGCTTATTACAGTTATTGTGAATATTGATCTGCTACAATTTATATTATAAGTTTCAACGCAAACAATATGCTCAAATGTTTAGCTGCTGCGCTTTCATATTAATACTTTTTGTGTTGATTATTCCTTAATACATAATATACATCCTACATAATATACATCCAACTGACGCTGTACATGTAAAGACATTTATCAGAAATTATATGTGCAGAATAAAAGTTATTTTATTAAAGTTTTGGATTTTTAAAAGCATTTTAGTTACTAACTGCGGGCTAGGTTGCAAGTGGAGCGCAATTTATTGCTCCCGCTAGACGGAGGCTTTTTGCATTCTTATTACAAGTTGAAAGTAAAAAGTTTTCGTACAAGCACTAACCCGATTGCGCAAAAATAAGCCGAACTTCGAATATTACGACTGCATTAACATATTCCCTATAGACTTCAATGGAGAGTAAAAAGTAGAAAAAAAAAAACTAACATTATTACTCACACGCAAACCCGATCATGCTTTCTCAAGTGCACTAACCATAATGAAAAGGAAAATTATGCTTACCTGATAAATTTATTTATTTTACGATATGACGAGTCCACGGATTCATCCTTACTTGTGGGATATTATCCTCCTGCTAACAGTAAGTGGCAAAGAGCACCACAACAGAGCTGTAATATAGCTCCTCCCTTGACTCCTCCCCCCAGTCATTCGACCAAAGGCATAGGAAGAGAAAGGAAAAGCTAAAAGGTGCAGAGGTGACTGAAGTTTTAAAAATAAAATAAATTCTGTCTTAAAATGACAAGGCGGGCCGTGGACTCGTCATATCGTAAAATAAATAAATTTATCAGGTAAGCATAAATTTCCTTTTACAAAGATATGACGAGTCCACAGATTCATCCTTACTTGTGGGATACAATACCAAAGCAACAGGACACGGATGAACGGGAGGGACAAGACAGAGACCTAAACGGAAGGCACCACTGCTTGAAGAACCTTTCTCCCAAAAACAGCCTCCGAAGAAGCATAAGTATCAAATTTGGAAAATTTGGAAAAAGTATGAAGGGAGGACCAAGTTGCAGCCTTACAAATCTGTTCAACAGAAGCATAGTTTTTAAAAGCCCTTGTGGAAGCCACAGCTCTAGTGGAATGAGCCGTAATTTTTTCAGGAGGCTGCTGTCTAGCAGTCTCGTATGCCAGGCGGATGATGCTTTTCAGCCAAAAAGAGAGAGAGGTAGCCGTAGCTTTTTGACCCCTACGCTTTCCAGAATAAACAACAAAAAGAGAAGATGTTTGACGAAAATCCTTGGTCGCTTGTAAGTAAAACTTCAAAGTGCGAACCACGTCCAAGTTATGTAATAGACGCTCCTTCTTAGAAGGATTAGGACACAAGGAAGGAACAACAATTTCCTGATTAATATTCTTATTTGAAACAACCTTAGGAAGAAATCCAGGTTTAGTACGTAAAACCACCTTATCAGAATGGAATATAAGATAAGGCAAGTCACATTGTAAAGCAGAAAGCTCAGAAACTCTTCGAGCAAAAGAGATAGCAACTAAAAATAAAACTTTCCAAGATAACAGCTTAATATCTATGGAATGCATGGGTTCAAACGGAACCCCTTGAAGAACATTAAAGGGACAGTCTACACCAGAATTTTTATTGATTTAAAAGATAGATAATCCCTTTATTACCCATTTCCCAGTTTTGCATAACCAACACAGTTATAATAATATACTTTTAATCTCTGTGATTATCTTGTATCTAAGCCTCTGCAAACTGCCCCTTTTTCATTTCTTTTGACAGACTTGCAGTCTAGCCAATCAGTGCCTGCTCCCAGATTACTTCACGTGCACGAGCACAGTGTTATCTATATGAAATATGTGAACTAACACCCTCTAGTGGTGAAAAACTGTTAAAATGCAATCTGAAAGAGGTGGGCTTCAAGGTCTAAGAAATTAGCATATGAACCTCCTAGGTTAAGCTTTCAACTAAGAATACCAAGAGGACAAAGCAAAATTGGTGATAAAACTAAATTGGAAAATTGTTTAAAATTACATGCTCTATCTGAATCATGAAAGTTTATTTTGGCCTAGACTGTCCCTTTAAGAACTAAATTCAGACTCCATGGCGGAGCAACAGGTTTAAACACAGGCTTGATTCTGATTAAAGCCTGACAAAAAGACTGAACGTCTGGGACATCCGCCAGACGCTTGTGTAATAAAACTGACAAAGCAGAAATTTGTCCCTTTAAAGAACTAGCAGATATCTTTTCTCCAAGAAGGATTGGAGAAGGGGTTAAGATCCTAGGAATCCTAATCTTACTCCATGAGTAGCCCTTGGATTTGCACCAATAAAGATATTTACGCCACATCTTATGGTAAATCTTTCTAGTGACAGGCTTGCGAGCCTGAATCAGAGTATCAATGAGCGACTCAGAGAATCTCCGCTTTGATAAAATCAAGCGTTCAATCTCCAGGCAGTTAGATTTGGATGTTGGAACGGACCTTGAATGAGAAGGTCCTGTCTCAATGGTAGTTTCCACGGAGGTAGAGACGACATGTCCACTAGATCCGCATACCAAGTCCTGCGTGGCCACGCAGGCGCTATTAGAATTACTGAAGCTCTCTCCTGTTTGATTCTTGCAATCACACAAGGTAGGACAGGAAAAGGTGGAAACACATAAGCCAGGTTGAACAACCAAGGTACTGCTAGAGCATCTATGAGTACAGCCTGGGGATCCCTTGACCTGGACCCATAATGTGGAAGTATGGCATTCTGTCAGGATGCCATTAGATCCAATTCCGATGTGCCCCATTGTTGAGTCAATGATGCAAAAACCTCTGGATGGAGTTCCCACTTCCCCGGATGAAAAGTCTGATGACTTAGAAAATCCGCTTCCCAGTTCTCTACTCCTGGGATATAGATCGCCGATAGATAGCAAGAGTGATTCTCTGCCCATCGGATTATCTTTGATACCTCTATCATCGCAAGAGAACTCCTTGTTCCCCCCTGATGATTGATATATGCTACAGTCGTGATATTGTCCGACTGGAATCTTATGAATTTGGTCAGTGCCAACTGAGGCCACGCCTGAAGCGCATTGAATATTGCTCTCAGTTCCAGAATATTGATTGGTAATTGAGACTTCGTCGGAGTCCAAGTTCCCTGAGCCTTCAGGGAATTCCAGACTGCACCCCAGCCCAAGAGGCTGGCGTCCGTTATCACTATAACCCATGATGGCCTGCGGAAGCACATCCCCTGGGACAGATGATCCTGTGACAACCACCACAGAAGAGAGTCTCTGGTCTCTTGATCCAGATTTATCTGAGGAGATAAATTTGCATAATCCCCATTCCACTGTCTGAGCATGCACAGCTGCAGTGGTCTGAGATGAAAGCGAGCAAACGGGACGATGTCCATTAATGCTACCATTAATTCAATGACCTCCATACACTGAGCCACTGATGGCCGAGGAATGGACTGAAGAGCTCGGCAAGTATTTAGAATCTTTGATTTTCTGACTTCCGTCAGAAATATGTTCATGTCTACCGAATCTATCAGAGTTCCCAAGAATGGAACTCTTGTTTGTGGAACAAGTGAACTCTTTTCTATATTCACTTTCCAACCATGAGTTCTTAGGAAGGACAATGTCCGTATGAGATTTGGTCAGATGATGATTTGACGCCTGAATCAAGATATCGTCTAGATAGGGCGCCACCGCTATGCCCCGCGGCCTGAGAACCGCTAGAAGGGACTCTAGCACTTTTATGAAAATTCTGGGAGCTGTGGCCAACCCGAAAAGAAGGGCCACGAACTGATAATGCTTGTCCAGAAAAGCAAACCTTAGAAACTGATGATGATCCTTGTGGATAGGAATTTGAAGGTACGCATCCTTTAGGTCCACGGTGGTCATGTATTGACCCTCCTGGATCATTGGTAAGATTGTTCGTATAGTCTCCATCTTGAACGATGGGACTCTGAGAAATTTGTTTAGACATTTTAAATCTAAAATAGGTCTGAAAGTTCCCTCTTTTTTTGGGAACCACGAAAAGGTTTGAGTAAAACCCCTGTCCCTGTTCCAGTTTTGGAACAAGACAAATTACTCCCATGGTATAGAGGTCTTTTACACAGTGTAAGAACGCCTCTCTTTTTGTCTGGTCTACAGACAAACGTGAAAGATGAAATCTTCCTCTTGGGGGGAAATTTTTGAATTCCAGTTGATACCCCTGGGTCACAATTTCTAATGCCCAGGGATCCTGTACATCTCTTGCCCAGGCCTGAGCAAAGAGAGAAAGTCTGCCCCCTACTAGATCCGGTCCCGGATCGGGGGCTGCCCCTTCATGCTTTCTTGGTAGCAGCAGTGGGCTTCTTGGCTTGTTTACCCTTATTCCAGGTCTGGTTAGGTCTCCAGACAGACTTTGATTGAGCAAAATTTCCTTCCTGTTTAGTAGAGGAAGGGAAAGCAGAGGGTACTCCTTTGAAATTTCTAAAGGAATGAAAATTATTTTGTTTACCCCTCATCTTAAGGGGTTTGTCTTGAGGTAGGGCGTGGCCTTTACCTCCAGTAATATCTGAAATGATTTCTTTCAATTCAGGTCCGAATAGGGTCTTACCCTTGAAAGGAATAGTTAAAAATAAAATCTCTTTTACTGTTGTCCTTCATAATAAACTTATGAAAAAAAGGTCCCAGTGTCAATGTATATGCTGCTTATGAAATGTGCTGCAATAATGTAAGAAAGAAAAGCACCCAGTAGGACAGTAACTCCCCTTTAGGACTACTGCTTACCCTGTTCCCATTATAAGGAACCAAATACAGCCAATTCTGATATACAAAGTTTCCTCAGAAAAATTAGGCTGACACATACCTCAAATGCTGCTTATTGCATGAGACCGTCCTCCACACTGAAGAGTTTCCTTCATATTACCTTCAGATCTGTGGGAACCATAACTGACCTTAGTAACTGCTGCTAAGATCATCAATTTCAGGGAGAAATCTTCTTCTATATCCTCCCTGAGCAAAATAGTACTCACTGGTACCATTTAAAAATAAAAAACTTCTTGATTGGAGAAATTACAACTATCATTTTATCACCACTATCACTTTACCCTTCCTATTACTAGCATAGGCAAAGAGAATGACTGGGGGGAGGAGTCAAGGGAGGAGCTATATAACAGCTCTGCTGTGGTGCTCTTTGCCACTTCCTGTTAGCAGGAGGATAATATCCCACAAGGATGAATCCGTGGACTCGTCATATCTTTGTAAAAGAAATATCAATATTTCACATTCCAATGTTCTTCAGATAGAAGAATATGTTCTATTTATTCATAAATACACACACACACACAGGTGAAACTCGAAAAATTAGAATATCGTGCAAAAGTTCATTTATTTCACTAATGCAACTTAAAAGGTGATAGACTCATTACATGCAAAGCAAGATAGTTCAAGCCGTGATTTGTCATAATTATGATGATTATGGCTTACAGCTCATGAAAACCCCAAATCCACAATCTCAGAAAATAAGAATATTA
>NC_069508.1:208659492-208666992 GCF_027579735.1 Bombina bombina
TCTGATCTAGAGCACAGGTGACATAATCAGCTGATTAGTAAACGAGGTTATTTCACCTGCTCTCACACAAGGTAATCCTGAAAACCTGGCCTGTTGGGGACGCCTGAGCACAGGTGAAATAATCAGCTGATTAGTAAACAAGGTTATTTCACCTGCTCTCACACAAGGTAATCCTGAAAACCTGGCCTGTTGGGGACGCCTGAGCACAGGTGACATAATCAGCTGATTAGTAAACGAGGTTATTTCACCTGCTCTCACACAAGGTAATCCTGAAAACCTGGCCTGTTGGGGACACCTGAGCACAGGTGAAATAATCAGCTGATTAGTAAACGAGGTTATTTCACCTGCTCTCACACAAGGTAATCCTGAAAACCTGGACCATTGGGGACACCTGAGCACAGGTGAAATAATCAGCTGATTAGTAAACAAGGTTATTTCACCTGCTCTCACACAAGGTAATCCTGAAAACCTGGACCATTGGGGACACCTGAGGCCAGGTTTAAAACATAATTTATGCTTACCTGATAAATTTATTTCTCTTGTAGTGTATCCAGTCCACGGATCATCCATTACTTGTGAGATATTCTCCTTCCCAACAGGAAGTTGCAAGAGGATCACCCACAGCAGAGCTGCTATATAGCTCCTCCCCTCACTGCCATATCCAGTCATTCGACCGAAACAAGCCGAGAAAGGAGAAACCATAGGGTGCAGTGGTGACTGTAGTTTAATTAAAATTTAGACCTGCCTGAAAAGGACAGGGCGGGCCGTGGACTGGATACACTACAAGAGAAATACATTTATCAGGTAAGCATAAATTATGTTTTCTCTTGTTAAGTGTATCCAGTACACGGATCATCCATTACTTGTGGGATACCAATACCAAAGCTAAAGTACACGGATGATGGGAGGGACAAGGCAGGAACCACTGCCTGTAGAACCTTTCTCCCAAAAACAGCCTTCGAAGAAGCAAAAGTATCACATTTGTAAAATTTTGAAAAGGTATGAAGCGAGGACCAAGTTGCAGCCTTGCAAATCTGTTCAACAGAAGCCTCATTTTTAAAGGCCCAGGTGGAAGCCACAGCTCTAGTAGAGTGAGCTGTAATTCTTTCAGGGGGCTGCTGTCCAGCAGTCTCATATGCTAAACGGATTATACTCCGAAGCCAAAAAGAAAGAGAGGTTGCCGAGGCCTTTTGACCTCTCCTCTGTCCAGAGTAAACAACAAACAGGTTAGATGTTTGACGAAAATCTTTAGTAGCCTGCAAGTAAAACTTCAAGAAACGGACTACGTCTAGATTATGCAAAAGACGTTCCTTCTTTGAAGAAGGATTAGAACATAACGATGGAACAACAATCTCTTGATTGATATTCTTGTTAGAAACCACCTTAGGTAAAAACCCAGGTTTTGTACGCAGAACTACTTTATCTGAATGAAAGATCAGATAAGGAGAATCACAATGTAAGGCAGATAACTCCGAGACTCTTCGAGCCGAGGAAATAGCCATCAGAAAAATAACTTTCCATGATAGAAGTTTGATATCAATAGAATGAAGGGGTTCAAACGGAACCCCTTGAAGAACTTTAAGAACCAAGTTTAAGCTCCATGGGGGAGCAACAGGTTTAAACACAGGCTTAATTCTAACTAAAGCCTGACAAAATGCCTGAACGTCTGGAACTTCTGCCAGACGCTTGTGTAAAAGAATAGAGAGAGCAGAAATCTGTCCCTTTAAAGAACTAGCTGATAATCCTTTGTCCAAACCCTCTTGGAGGAAGGACAAAATTCTAGGAATCCTAACCCTACTCTGCATAACTTCCCCCTTGACAGACCCCTCTGGTGACAATTCTTTTATAGATAAAGACTGATCTTTACTGTTTAAGGTGAAATCAATACATTTAGTACACATTCTCCTATGGGGCTCCACCATGGCTTTTAAACATAATGAACAAGTAGTTTCCTCTGTGTCAGACATGTTTGTACAGACTAGCAAGCTTGGAAAACACTTTAAACCAAGTTAACAAGCAATATAAAAAAAGTTACTGTGCCTTTAAGAGAAACACATTTTGGCAAAATTTGAAATAAAAGTGAAAAAAGGCAGTTATTCTAACAAAATTTTTACAGTGTATGTAACAAGTTAGCAGAGCATTGCACCCACTTGCAAATGGATGATTAACCCCTTAATACCAAAAACGGAATAATAAATGACAAAAACGTTTTTAAACACAGTCACAACAACTGCCACAGGTCTACTACCACCCTCCTGAAACATGACTTTTGAAGCCTTTTGAGCCCTTCAGAGATGTCCTGTATCATGCAGAAGGAAGCTGAGTGTCTCTGTCTGTAATTTTAGCTGGGCAGAAAAGCGCTAAAATAGGCCCCTCCCACTCATATTACAACAGTGGAAAGCCTCAGGAAACTGTTTCTAGGCAAAAATCAAGCCAGCCATGTGGAGAAAAAACTAGGCCCCAATAAGTTTTGTCACCAAACATATATAAAAACGATTAACATGCCAGCAAACGTTTTATATTACACTTTTAAAAGAGTATGTATCTCTGTTAATAAGCCTGATACCAATCGCTATTAAATCACTGCATTTAGGCTTAACTTACATTAATCCGGTATCAGCAGCATTTTTCTAGCAAATTCCATCCCTAGAAATATGTTAACTGCACATACCTTATTGCAGGAAAACCTGCACGCCATTCCCCCTCTGAAGTTACCTCACTCCTCAGAATATGTGAGAACGGCAATGGATCTTAGTTACTTCTGCTAAGATCATAGAAATCACAGGCAGATTCTTCTTCTAATACTGCCTTTGATAAAACAGTACACTCCGGTACCATTTAAAAATAACAAACTTTTGATTGAAGTTAAAAAACTAACTATAATACACCACTCTCCTCTTACTACGTCCATCTTTGTTGAGAGTTGCAAGAGAATGACTGGATATGGCAGTGAGGGGAGGAGCTATATAGCAGCTCTGCTGTGGGTGATCCTCTTGCAACTTCCTGTTGGGAAGGAGAATATCCCAAAAGTAATGGATGATCCGTGGACTGGATACACTTAACAAGAGAAATCAGTGCTCTATCTGAATCATGAAAGGAAATGTGGGGTTTTATGTCCCTTTAAGTATTCTTTATAGAAGAAAAGGGTGCACATTTAGTAATGTCTTTCTGACAAGATGTTTTTATGCACTTCAATTTAGAGAGCACAATAAAGAGCGGGACTGGACATTTTTGCGGCGGCGGCGGCTGCATTGTTCTTTATTATTCCTGAGGACTTTTTTATATTTATTATATCCATTTTAAACTGTGTACAAAACTGGAGCGCTTCTGCTCTCTTTAGTGTGGGCTAAACCAATCTGCAAGGTACAGCTGGCAACAACACTGATTCATGTACGTGCACTGCTTGTGTCACATGAGTGGGCTCAGCATAACATGCAGATCTTCACCAACGGACATCTATAAAGGGTTAAACGAGAATGGCTTTGAAGAGAGCTGCAGACACAGGAGGAAAAACAGTATCATTGTGAACAGCAACCGTGGTATTGTAGATGCACCCAGTGGTCCATGTCAAGATGACAACATGCGTATGATGAAATAAGGCATTAGATGACATAAGGTGTTAGATGACAACATGTGTATGATGAAATAAGGCGTTAGATGACAACATGCGTATGATGACGTAAGGCGTTAGATGACAACATGCGTTGAAAACCCGATATGTTCTATTTATTCTTAAATATATATATATTATTATTATTATTATTATTATTCTTTATTTATAAAGCGCCAACAGATTCTGCAGCGCTGTCCATGGGTACAAAGATAAAAGTACAGTACAATACAATATAGAAGACACCAAAGTTTAACAAAACAAATACAGGGGGAATTGAGGGCCCTGTTCCCGTGGGAACTTACAATCTAGATGGTAGAAGGGTGAGAAACAGGAGGTGGGGACTGCAAAGGTGAGAATGATGTTAGTGTGGAGTTAGATGGGGCAGCAGTTAGGCAGGTAGAATTCATTTTTTACTGATTTAGAGATAGGCTTCCATGAACAGAAAGGTCTTTAGGGAGCATTTAAAGGAGGAAAGGTTAGGGGAAAGTCTAACAGCTCTGGGAAGTGCATTCCAGGTGGTTGGTGCTGCACGAGAGAAGTCCTGTAGCCTGGCATGGGAGGAGGTGATGGTAGAAGATGCAAGGAGCAGGTCATTGTTGGATCTTAGGGGGCGGGCTGGGGTATATTTCTTGATGAGTGAGGACAGGTAGGGGGGGCTACGTTGGTAAAAGCTTTGTAGGTCAGGATAAGAATTTTGAATTTAATTCTGCTGTGGATGGGTAGCCAGTGAAGGGACTCGCAGAGAGGTGCAGCAGATACAGAGCGTCGGGAGAGGTGGATTAGCCTAGCAGAGGCATTTAGGATGGATTGAAGAGGGGAGAGGCGGCAGGCAGAGAGGGAGGCCAGTTAGTAGGTAATTACAGTAGTCAAGTCGGGAGATTACCAGGGAGTGGATTAGCTGTTTAGTAGTTTCAGCACTCAGAAATGGACGGATTTTGGAGATATTGCGTAGATGGTTGCGACAGGAGGAAGAGAGCAATTGGATGTGGGGAATGAAGGACAGATTGGAGTCAAGTGTAACTCCTAGGACACGGACTTGGGATGATGGGGAGATTGTGGTATCACCAACAGTGATTGAAAAGTTAGGAACCGGGGTAGAATTAGAGGGGGGGATTAGAAGGAGCTCAGTCTTGGACATATTGATTTTTAGGTGGTGAGAGGCCATCCAAGAAGAAATGCCAGATAAGCAGACACTGATGTGAGCAAGGACAGAAGGAGAGAGTGAAGGGGCGGATAGGTAGATCTGGGTATCATCAGCATAGAGGTGGTAGTTGAAGCCATAGCTACTGATAAGTTTTCCCAGTGAGGATGTATAAATAGAGAAGAGTAGGGGACCCAGAACAGAGCCTTGAGGTACTCCAACAGACAGAGGCAATGGAGAGGAGTCGCCACCAGCAAAGCAGACAGAAAAGGACCTATTAGAGAGATAAGAGTGGATCCAGGAAAGGGCTGTGTCAGAGAGCCCAAAGGAGCTGAGAGTCCGTAGGAGAAGGGGATGGTCAACTGTGTCAAAGGCAGCAGACAGATCAAGTAAGATAAGTATTGAGTAGTGGCCGTTTTATTTAGCAGAAAGAAGATCATTAGTAACTTTGGTGAGGGCAGTCTCAGTTGAGTGTTGGGAACGGAAGCCAGATTGTAAGGGGTCAAGCAGTGAGTTGGAGGACAAGAAGTGGGTTAAGCGATCGAAGACTAGTTTTTCCAGGACTTTTGAAGCTAGCGGAAGCAGTGATATGGGGCGGTAGTTTGCAGGAGAATTGGGGTCGAGGGAGGGTTTTTTGAGGATGGGGGTGACCTTTGCATGTTTGAAGGAAGATGGGAATGAACCGGTAGTAAGGGATAGGTTAAATATGTGAGTAAGAGCTGGAGTGAGGGTAGAAGACAGAGACGGTATTAGATGTGAAGGGATAGGGTCAAGTGGGCAGGTAGTGAGGTGTGAGGAAGACAATAGGGAACTCACTTCGTTCTCAGAGGTAGGGGGGAAGGTGCTGAGAGTGGTGGAGGGGGTTGCCGGGGGCGGAGATGGAAGGTTGCAGACTTGTGTTGGGATATTACTTCGGATAGTAATTGTTTTGTTGAAAAAGTAGTCTGCCAGGTCTTGAGCACTAAAGGCAGATGAAGGGGGTGGTGAAGGTGGGTAAAGGAGAGAGTTGAAAATGGAGAAGAGACGTTTGGGGTTTGTGGAGTGAGTAGATATAAGAGAAGAGAAGTAGGTTTGCTTGGCTAAGTAAAAGGGCAGAGGAGTAAGAATAAAGAATGAACTTATAGTGAAGGAAATCTGATTCAGAGCGGGATTTCCTCCAGGCACGTTCAGCAGCACGGGAGCATTTTTGCAGGTAGCGTGTTTGGTTGGAGTGCCAGGGTTGGAGCTGACGACGTGGGGTTTTGCGTATTTGGGGAGGAGCGAAAGTGTCCAGTGCTGAGGAGAGAGTATTGTTATAGTGGGTTGTAACAAGGTCAGAGCAGGATATTGTGGAAGTGTGGGGGAGGTGTTTTTGAATAAGGTTGGAGAGTTGTAGAGGATTCACAGTGTGCAGATTTCTACAGGTGCAGGGGTGAGGGGGAGAAGTAGCTTTAGCCTGTATATTAAGCTTAAAGGTGAGCAGATGGTGGTCTGAGATGGGAAATGGGAGACAGGTGGTGTCAGAGGGAGAGCAGAGGTAGGAGAATACTAGATCAATAGAGTGTCCGTTGCGGTGAGTAGGGAATATGGTGGATTGTGAGAGACCAAAGGAGTTTGTGAGTGAGAGAAGTTTAGAGGCAGCAGGGGCAGATGGGTTATCAATGGGGATGTTGAAGTCCCCTAAGATTAGAGCAGGTGTATTTGTAGAGAGAAAGTGAGAAAGCCAGGCAGCAAAGTTATCAAGGAATTGGGAGGTTGGTCCAGGGGGGCGATAGATAACTGCCACCCTGAGAGAGAGGGGGGAGAATAGTTGGATGCAGTGAACTTCAAAGGAGGAAAAGGAGAGAGATGGATGAGACTGCAGGTGCTGAAAGGAGCAGGAGGGGGAGAGTAAGATTCCAACACCGCCACCATGTCTATCACCTGTCCTAGGTGTGTGGCTAAAGTGGAAACCACCGTGCGTGAGAGCAACAATGGAAGCAGTGTCAGAAGATGATAACCAGGTTTCAGTAATTGCTAGAAGATTGAAAGCATTAGAAATAAAAAGGTCATGAACAGTTGTGAGTTTGTTACAGACAGAGCGTGCATTCCAGAGAGCACAAGAAAAGAGAGGGGATAAGCGCTGTCTGTTAATAGAGATGAGATTGTTAGGATTGCGTGACCTAGAGTTTTTGCAGTGGGGGACTGAGTGAGAGTGTAAAAGGGTGGCTATTGCTGCAGGGCCAGGGTTAGGAGAGATGTCACCAGCAGCAAGCAGTAGGAGGAGTGTGAGTGACAGAAGGTGAGAGGGGGACTTGTAGGAGCGGGTATGATTAGACACAGGAGAGTTAGATGGGGAAGTATTTCTAAGGAGACAAAGTAGTTCATGAGAGGAGAGCATAGGGGATGAGAGAAGGGAGGGTGAGATATGGATAGTGTGTGGGTTATTGTTGCTACAGGGAAGTGCAGTGATTTTTAGGAAAAGGGCAGACAGAAATAGCAGAAAAGACATGGAAAGCATTGTGCAGGTGTATAGTTAGTAAGTTTTACCTGTTAGTGGGACTGCAGTTTCCCCCTCCAGTTTCTAACTCCAGTTCTTAACTCGGCACTTAGAAGCACAGGGCACAAAGAGCCAAGGCATCAGAGAGCCAAGTGTTCACTTATTTCTATATAAATTGTAATGATTTGAATCAGGACAGTTGTGCACAGGCAGACTAGTTAGGAGACTGGGGTTATACACACTTGCAAATTAGATTGGGGGAAGACAAATGGTTGGGAAGCACACAGA
>NC_069508.1:208669492-208674492 GCF_027579735.1 Bombina bombina
TAGCCCTAACTCTTCACTGATGCAATACACACCATCAACTTTCTGAGCAGGCAAGGCGTTTGACTCCTTAAGCTCTAGTCACATGTAGCATATATCGCTGAAAAACAGGAATACCTTTTGCTAAAAGCATTTGTGGTAATGAAATTATATTGCAAAAAATACTCCTATTCAAAATGGAAATGCATTTATGAACATCTCAATTCTGATGTTTTTAAAGCTTTAACACATGTGGAATTTATAATTAAAAAAACAAACACAAAAAAAAACAACACAGCTATTTCGAAACGCATAAAAATAGGTAGAAACATTAGTAGACACATTAGTAGAAATATGTTGGTTGCATCTATCTCTTCTAATGTCTGGGGTCAAAGTAATTCCTTCGATTTGCAAACTGACAGATTGTATACTACAAACTGTAAGTCAGTGACCCTTGAGAAACATGCCTTACCAGAGTCAGAAACACGCTAAGCGCTCGCCTGCTCTTGCCAAAATCTCTTCTTGAACTGGATGCCCAGCTGTTAATAGCAAAGCTAGAGAAGGAGAACTGAATATTTATAATGCTTTCAATCTCACAGCTGTCACATAAAGAGCAGACATTAGCATTTTATTACATGAGGACTAAATACCTATATAGCAATAATGATCTTCAGTTCTAGAACCCATCTTAGCATTAGCAAGTACACACACACATAGATAGATAGATATATATATATATATATATATATATATATATATATTTATATTAACCTTAGAACTATAACAAAAAATATCTAGGCAAGAAGTATCCCCGCTTGCCCTCCCATAGAAGTAGTCTGTACCAATGTACCAGGGAACTCTGGGTAAGATATGCAAATTAGATATACAATATCTCACAGTTTTTGCTTCCATACTGTGTCTGACCATAGAATTCCCTTATGGGATAAGTGCAGCAAAACAGAAACTACTTCTGGACAGCTGTTTTGAGTTTATTAACTTTAATCAGCAGAAGATAGTGAAGCTGCTTAGTGAAGCTTATTTCCAGGCAAAAAAAAAAAAAACAATATTCATTTAAATTTTGGATATTTTTAAGCTAGGGAGATAAGTCCTCTGGTTCTTTCTTTAGTTTGGCATTTTTTAAGGGGTAAGTGGCCTAGTTAAGGGGATATGAAACCCAAAGTTTTTATTTCATTAATCAGATAGAGCATGCAATTTTAAACAGCTTTCTAATTTACTTCTATTATAAACATTTCTTCATTCTCTTAGTATCATTTGTTGAAAAGCAGGGACTTAAGCTCAGGAGCATGCATGTGTCTGGAGCACTATATGGCAGCAGTTTTCCAATAATGTTATCCATTTGCAAGAGCACTAGATGGCAGCAGTTTTATAATAATGTTATACATTTCCAAGAGCACTAGATGGCAGCAGTTTTATTATAATGTTATCCATTTGCAAGAGCACTAGATGGCAGCAGTTTTCCAATAATGTTATCCATTTGCAAGAGCACTAGATGGCAGCAGTTTTATAATGTTATACATTAGCAAGAGCACTAGATGGCAGCAGTTTTATAATAATGTTATACATTAGCAAGAGCACTAGATGGCAGCAGTTTTATAACAATGTTATCCATTTGCAAGAGCACTAGATGGCCGCAGCTTTATAATAATGTTATACATTAGCAAGAGCACTAGATGGCCGCAGTTTTATAATAATGTTATCCATTTGCAAGAGCACTAGATGGCAGCAGTTTTATAATAATGTTATACATTAGCAAGAGCACTAGATGGCAGCAGTTTTATAACAATGTTATACATTAGCAAGAGCACTAGATGGCAGCAGTTTTATAATAATGTTATACATTAGCAAGAGCACTAGATGGCAGCAGTTTTATAATAATGTTATACATTAGCAAGAGCACTAGATGGCAGCAGTTTTATAATAATGTTATACATTAGCAAGAGCACTAGATGGCAGCAGTTTTATAACAATGTTATACATTAGCAAGAGCACTAGATGGCAGCAGTTTTATAATAATGTTATACGTTAGCAAGAGCACTAGATGGCAGCAGTTTTATAATAATGTTATACATTAGCAAGAGCACTAGATGGCAGCAGTTTTATAATAATGTTATACATTAGCAAGAGCACTAGATGGCAGCAGTTTTATAATAATATTCAACGAAAAAAGAATGACAAGAGATTTATAATAAAATCTCATGAAAGACTGGGAATTCAGCACTCTTTTATAATCAATCCGAACAACACAAGTTTGCAATTTAAAGTGGTAGTGCTTTATTCACGCACCTCGCCGGGTGCAGGTTCAGCAAGATTGACAGCCTAGTTGCAACAATAAAAATAGTTACATAAAACCAGTGCCTATATACACTGTACTAATAATGGACCGGTCCATGTGACCTAATACAGCCTCATTGTGGAGGAACCAATAAATATACACATGCAAAAACCACCTTGAGGGACAAAATAATCCTTGTTCATAGAAGTATATGACATATATGGAAAAAACTCGACATATTAATTATTTGGTACTACACAGACCATAGGTTTTAGTAAACTGTGTTAGCTGAGTGTTCCCATATATGCGTATTGAACATCTAATACATATAAAGTACAATGCAGTATATGTCATAAGAATAACTGAGTTTTAAACTGTAAAAAATTGCTACTTCATATAAGCTGTTAAATATTAGAAGCATTGTAACAGTATAGCAATTGTCCCAATAGTAAACTGTCATAACTTGACCAAATGGTATGCATATTCTGTCCAATGTTGGATACATTCACATAGTATGTGAGGAGCTTTGATGGTAGGCAATAAAGTGTTAATGGAAAATAGCATATGAGCCAGTGGCTGGAGAAACAATAAATTCATGGGGCACATAGGGCAAGAGATGTTATGATGCAGCGAAGAAAAGTTAATAAGCAAGCAAGGTGCAGGAGGATATCATATTAGTAACTGAATCCCTCTGTCGACTGCATCCAAAACTTGAACAAATAGCTGCATTCATCAATCACAAACATAAGCTGTAAGAAAGGCACAATCAAATATGCAGGAGGACGCCGGGTATGTACATCCGGATCCCTCTGTCAACTACACCTGATACCGCCCTCTTGTTCTTTGTTAGTTGCGTTGTGACTTCAACTCTCTATATCGATGTGGACCACCCCGCAGAATGGGCTCCAAATGACTTGTGCCGTTCTTGATAGAGACTCAGTTCTCCTATGCTCTCCTGGCTCCAAAGTTAGTTGCTCACAGGAACATTACCGCTCAGTTCCGCCAAACAATCCAGCGTGTCAGGTCACATGTGAACGGTCAGCCAATGCCGACGCGCGTTTCACCCCCTCATCACAAGAGAGACGGGGCTTCCTCAGGGCTGAGGAAGTGAAACCCAAAATGTCTGTTCTCCACTTTCAATACTCTCTGCCTACCCCCACCTCCTACTACAACTTCTCTCTCAGCTCAAAATTTTGCCAGCCACTTCAATAACAAAATTGATTCTATCAGAAATAAAATCATCTCTCAACATAGTAACAGTCTCCAACCCCCTCAAAAGCTTGTAATCATCCAAAACCCACAAAGCCATAAATTCAGCTCTTTCACCCCTGTTACTGAGGAAGAAGCTTCTGCCCTTATACTGTCCTCTCACCTCACTCCCTGCCCCCTAGATCCCATCCCCTCACAGCTACTCCCCTACTTCTCTTCTACCCTTACCCCTATACTCCACACACACATTTCAACCTCTCCCTCAGTACCGGTATATGTCTTTCATCATCTCTAAAACATGCACTGGCCACACCTATCCTCAAAAAACATTTTCTCGATCCCAACCTCCCCATCCAACTACTGCCCTATTTCCCTACTCCCTATTGCCTCAAAACATTGAGAAAAGCTAATATATACATGTCTATCACAGTTCCTTAGGTTTAACTCCCTGCTTGACTCACTGCAATCTGGATTTCACCCCCAACATTCCACAAAGACAGCAATCGTTAAGGTTACAAATGACCTACTACAGCAAAATCGAAATGCCACTTCTCTCTGCTAATCCTCCTTGATCTGTCTGCAGCCTTTGATACTGTTAACTACCCTCTTTTGCTCTAAACCCTCCAAATCTTTCGGCATTTGTGACACAGCCCTCTCATGGTTCTCTTCCTACCCGTCTAACCGTACCTTTAGTGTAGCCTTCTCTGGTGCATCGTTGGCCCCTTTACATCTTTTTTTGGGGTAACACAAAGCTGTTATGCATGTGGGATACTCCAGTATCAGACCGAACTCGGCTAATAGTCTTCTTATCCCGGCGTCGAGCCGGAATGATAGGGAATATCCCAGAGCAGAGAAAGTTCGCAAGATGAGGTAAGCAGCACTCACCACAGGCAGAATAGTCTTCAGCGGCAACGGTGAAGTAGTCCAAGGGTAAACCACTAGAATGGTCAGACAGGCAGGGTTTGGCAACGGTAAAGCAGTCCAGCAATATAGGGTTAACAGGCAGAGTAGTCAGACAAGCAGAGTTCAGCAGCAGTATATCAATCCAGAAATTTAGGGGTTAACAGGCAGAGTTCAGCAACGATAAGGCACATAGCAGTAACAATCTATCACACCCAGGAGCACACAAAGTAACACCTATACTTGGGCAGTGATAGATCGTTTCTGTGCAACTTACATAGGCACAGGATTCAATCGCAATTTTCTACCCACTATCTATAAACATATATACTAACATTAACTTAAATGCATTAAGTGAACACATTAATCTTTTGGCCCACAATTAACACATTTTCTGTAAACAAGTGTTATGTATTGGCAATTGTTATAGAAGCTATCTGTTCTTGTATGTCTCTTACTGCTCAGGACCCATATAATAAGTGAGTGTGATGTTTTTACGATCCAATCTTCTAATGGTCTTTCACACACCTAAATGGTTAACACCACACACCCTCTGATTGGCTCCTTACACCTTTATAGGGATCCTGACCAGCAGAGACTAATATCTCTGATGAAGAGCATG
>NC_069508.1:208679492-208709492 GCF_027579735.1 Bombina bombina
TCATTTTGAAGCTGGCCTTATACGCAGACAATATGTTAGTGTTTACTGAAGATCTCCCCACTAATCTACCAATTCTTTTAAAGATGTTAGATGTATTTAAATCTATCTCAGGGTTTTCTATAAACAAATCTAAAACGGAAATTATGTGGTTGGTTTAGAATGAAACTTCTCCAACTACTCCTTTTCATGAAGCCCAAGACGTATTAAAATATCTCGGTTAAAAGTTTTCTAAAAATCCGAAAAATTGTTATACTTTAAATATATCCCCTTTAATTCAAACTTTAAAGAAAGACTTAGAAAACTAGATGGATTTTCCTCTATCGTTAGCAGGCAAGATTAATTTGTTTAATATGATTTGTTTTCCAAAATTCTTGTACATCTTTCAGGCTTAACCTGTTTTACTTCTCAAGAAGGATATAAATTAAATTAACTTGTATATATCCCAATTTATTTGGCATAATAAGAGACCAAGAATTGCTATTCATAGACTTAACGCTAGCTTCTGAATGTAGAAAAATACAACATTGCTGCAGTGGTTACATTTATTTTTTACTAGTTTTTGGACATCCTTCATTTTACTGTATTAGACTATGAGAAAGCTTTAGTATCTCCCTATGCACTGAAAGTCTTACCCCATATACCATTTAAAAATATATAAAGACCTTTAAAGCATGGCATAAATTTTCTTCACTACTAGGTTTTAACTTTAGAGTTTCACCTTTTTTAACCATTAAAGGAAATCCTGACCTTATTGACAATACTGACTCCCTAAGGTTTGACAAATGGAGTCAGTTTGGGATTCATTTAATTTATCATCTTATAGACATAGAGACGGGGGAAATTAAGTCATTGTTGCAGGAATCTATCGCCCACCTAGCTCCCATGTGCATTCAATTTCTGACATAGCCCATCTCCTTAGTGAAACTATAGCTCAAAACCCAAAAAGTGAATTTTTGGTCTTTGGAGATTTTAATATTGATTGGCTGAATCCTAAAAATAATAGTTCTTGCTCGCTGTTTAAGACTTTGCAGCTAACGCAATTAATTTCCTCCCCAACTTGCATAAACATTAAAAGCCATAACCACACCCTGCTCAATTGGATTCTCTCCACTTCTCCTGACCGAATCCAGGAGGCAGGTGTTCTCCCTAACAGTTTCGGTGACCACTGCTTAGTGTACTGCGTGCGCAAATTAAAGTCTACTAAATCCTCTCCCAAGGTTAAAATCACCAGGTCCTTCAAAAAATGTAATCTTCAATCATTTCTAAATAACATCAAGAACCTCCCCTGGCACAGATTAAACCTAGTCCCAGATATAAACTCTGCAGTTGAATTCTTTCAGTCCGAACTCCTACAAGTTTGGAATTTACATGCCCCGCTGTGTAAGGTGAGAGTAAAAGGAGCACATATGAATTTGATCACAGCTGACCTCATTCAAATGTACCAGTTTCAGGATTCATTGTTGTCAAAGTTCAAGCATACTGGCTCTATGAACGATCACTGTTTATATAGACAATGGCAAAATATATGCACTAAACAAACAAAATTGGCCAAGGCCCAATATTTCTGTGAAAATCTGAATAATAACCTATCAAACCCTAGAAAGTTTTGGAAAGTCATAAATAACTTACAGACTCCCCCAATCCACTCCCAACCCTCCACTGTCAAAGTGGACAACCAAACCCTGCAACTTCCCTTAGAAGTAGGAAATGCATTTAAAGGGACAGTCAACACCAGAATTTTTGTTGTTTTAAAAGATAGATAATCCCTTAATTGCCAAATCCCCAGTTTTGCATAACCAACACAGTTATAATTATACACGTTTTACCTCTGTTATTACCTTGTATCTAAGCCTCAGCAGACTGCCCCCTTATTTTAGTTCTTTTGACAAACTTGCAGTTTAGCCAATCAGAGCTGTCTCCATGGTAAATTCACATGCATGAGCTCAATGTTATCTATATGAAACATGTGAACTAATGCCCTCTAGTGGTGAAAAACTATCAAAATGCATTTAGATTAAAGGCACCCTTCAAGGTCTAAGAAATTAGCATATGAACCTCCTAGGTTAAGCTTTCAACTAAGAAAAATTGGTGATAAAAGTAAATTGGAAAGTTGTTTAAAATTACATGCCCTATTTGAAACATGAAAGTTTTTTTTGGACTTGATTGTCCCTTTAACAATTATTTTGTCGGATGATCCACCACCCTGATTGACAAACTAATAAATGACACACATCCTGAAACTACAAATGTGGATCAGTCCCCACTAAATCTGCAAAGACCCAATATAGAGAAGTTCAATTTTAGACCTGTACCCGTCAATGTCATTAAGAAACACCTTAATAATCTAAAAATGAAAAACCAGTATGGACCTGATCAAATCCCAGCAATGCTGTTGAAGCTCAGTGCACCGGCAATTGCTAAACCTGTCACAACCCTAATTAACGAATCCTTGGTGTCTGGATACATACCCAAACTTTGGAAGACTGCAAGGAGTAGTCCTATCCATAAAAGTGGTGAGATAACCTTGGTTTCTAACTATCACCCAATATCATCTTAGAAAAATCCATCCATACACAACTATGTGAGTATTACCAACAATCTAACTAACTATCTGACCCCTGATCAATCAGGTTTTCGCCCAAATCACTCCACTACAACTGCCCTCCTAAAAGTTTGCAACAACATCTAAACTGGCATGGAACAAGGAGACCTAACTGGAGCTATTTTCCTTGATTTTGCAAAGGCCTTTGACACAGTAGACCACGACATTCTACTGCTCAAACTAAAAAACTCAGGTATTGGTGATCGTCCGCTAACCTGGTTTCGATCATATATATTGAATCGATCACAATATGTCTCCATTTCTGAAAGTGACTCCCTCCCTCTCCCAGTCACGTGTGGTGTTCCCCAAGGTTCCATTCTCGGCCCCCTACTATTCACATTATTTATAAATGATCTGCCTAATGTCTGCAAATCCTCAACTGTACACATGTACGCAGACAACACAGTAATCTATGCAAGCAAATCCGATCTACCGCAGCTTGAGGCAGTGCTCCAAGACCAGTTCAGAGGTAGAAAAGTGGATCTCAAAAAACCAACTCTTCCTAAACACTGACAAAACTGTCACAATGATCTTTGAAACAGTACCTAAATTACACAAACTACAAAATTCCCATCTATGCATCAAAACAAAATCAAATTGCACACTGACCGCAGTCCACTCTTTCAAACACTTGGGTATGTTGTTAGACCCCGATCTATCTTTTGGCCTCCACATAGAAAAACTTGCATCTAAACTTTATCCAAAACTAGGTGCCCTGTACAGAAACAAATCCTGCCTAAGCCCTACAGTAAAGGAAAAGATTGTACAGCAAATGCCGATGCCAATCATTAATTATGGGGATGTAGTATATGCACCTGCACCGGAAACTCACCTTAATAAACTTAATACACTGTATAACTCGTTCTGCCGTTTTGTGCTACAATGTAACTACAGGACCCACCACTGTGACATGCTAAAAGAACTAAACTGGCTGTCGCTGGAATCCAGACGCACCCTCCATCTTTCCTGCCTTGTGTTTAAGAGCTTTTCTGGGAAGCTCCCACCCTATCTGAGCAGAATGCTCTCCCCGGCTGTTCCTACCTCCTATAACCTCCGATCCAGTACCAGCACATTATTTAGTTTGCCTCAATACAAAAAGAAAGCAGCTCAATCCTCCTTTTCCTACAGAGCACCACAATTATGGAATGACCTCCTGCACACTTTCAAACCTTCCCCAAGCCTAATATCCTTTAAGAGATCCCTCTCTACATATCGCAAAACAGAATGCACCTGTCATGGTTGATTATATATTTCCTACCTGTTCTATGTTAAATTTTGCATATATTATGTATTAATATTGTTTTTATATTTTATTGTACCCTATTGTACCAATGCAATGTTTTGTGGACCCAGGACATACTTGAAAACGAGAGGAATCTCAATGTATCCTTCCTGGTAAAATATTTTATAAATAAATTTGAGTCTTGTAAAGCTGAATTTGGTTTTCCTAATCAATTAGTATTCTTTTATTTTCAACTTAAACATTATATCCAAAAATTATTTTGAGGACAAAATAGGCTGTGTGGGAAGAAATTATAACATAATTTTGACACTATTTAAAAAGGGACATTAAACAGTTTTAGATGGTAATATAAAATGATAAATCATATATTTAAAAAGAAGTCTGCAATATACTTTTATTATTTATTTTGTCCCCTTTTTCTGTAATTCCATTCTGAAATTGTAAGCTTTTCAGTTCCTGTTAGAAGTGAAAGTGCAGAACACTGTTATATTACACACAGCCATTGGCTGTTCACTCTAGTGACCTATTTATAACGGTCCCTAATTGGCCACAGCAAAAAAGGTAACTTAAGTTACAATATGGCAGCTCCCACTAAAACTTTACACTTATTTTGTCAATATTTAAACAGCTAATAAAAGTTTAAAAATACATTTACATGTTATTCTCAGACTAATCTTTCCTTTTAATGCATCATTATGTCTAGCATTTATTTAGTGTTCAATAGCCCTTTAAGGAAGGTAAATGTTCCATTTCCTGTATCTATAATGTTTTATTAAAATCGCAAGATATCAGTAATTTGAAATATCTTTCCTTTATATGGCATAGGGTCGGAATACTTTCTGATTCGGTCACTAAATCACACAAAGCTATGATCTCAGAAATGTATAGAGAAGAACATCTGAAACTAATGTATCAAGTTTATGTTACCCCTCTATTGTTTTTGGAAATGCCCAATGAAAATGTTGGGGTAAAATCAGCTTTTGGGCTTCCAAAATTAAGAAATTGTATGTAAAATTCATTATTTCTCATGTGTTTTTGTTTTTTTTTTACTAAATTTGAGGAATTTGGTAACGATCATATTTTTTAAGATACAGTTATTCTCCTTGCAAGGAAGTTGATCCTAAAACAATTGATATCACCCAAAGAAACTAGATTCTCGGTAATTAAAAATTTGGTTTGGCATTAGCTGTTAAGCGAACAAGTGGTGGTTGAATTGAAATATGAAACCAAAATTAAAAGATTTGTCAGAAAATGGGAACGCTATATAACTTTCCAAGCTCTCGAGCTTCAGAAGCTTATTATTTCTCCATTTAGACTTACTAACTTTATTATAGAAGCCAATTTAAGAGGAGAATGGCTGTATGATTGGACCAGTTGAGGGCACTGAATTAGAATTTCCTTTTTTTTTATCAGGATTATATTCATCAAGATGTTGGTAATAATACTGTCATATTATGTTGTATAATTAATTTAATTGTGTTTGTACTCCTTCCAGGGGTTGGAGGTATAGAAAATGAAGGGAAAATATTGGCTTTTTTATCTAACCGATAGGAGCTGTGTCTCCAATATTCATATGTCTTTGTTATTGTAATCCATGCTGATTAATAAAAAAAGATTTAAAAGGCAAATCTACCTCTTTGCCTCAGTCCTGTCTTCTTCCTTGCTAACCCGTGTCACTAACTGTCTTTCTAATATCTCATCAGAATATCTCACTATCGTAAATGGACATAAAACCCCAAAGTTTTCTTTCATGTTGTTGAAAGAGCATGCATTTTTAAACAACTTTTTAATTAACTTCTATTATCTAACTTGCTTCATTATCTTGCTATCCTTTGCTGAAAAGCATATCTAAATAGACTATGTAGCTGCTGATTGGCGGCTGCACATAGATAGCTTGTGTGATTGGCTCGCACATGTGCTTTATAAAGAATAAAGCAAAATAGATAATAGAAGTAAATTGGAATGTTGAAAATATTTGGATTTAGTGTCCCTTTAAGCTAAACCTCTCCAAAACTGAGCTCCTTATCCCCCCCCCCCCTTACAAAATTTCCACCCGCGATTTCTCTATTACTCTCGATAATTCCATAAATTACCCCAACCCTGCATGCCCGATGTCTTGGGGTTACACTTGACTCAGATCTTTCTTTCACTGCTCACATTCAGTCTTTGGCCAATTCCTGACACTTCCACCTCTTCTTACAGAAGGCACAACTAAGATTTTAATCCACCTCTCTCATCCTTTCCCGCCTCGACTACTGCAACTCCATCCACTCTGGTCTCCCTATCTGCCATCTAGCTCCTTTACAATCTATAATGAATGCCTCTGCAGGCTCATCTTCCTTACACATCGCTCTTCACCTGCTGCACCTCTCTGCCAATCCCTTCACTGGCTTCCTCTAACCCCCTGAATTAAACACAAAATTCTGACATACAAGGCCCTTAATTGCACTACCCCTACCTATATTTCAGACCATGTCTCCAGATACTATCCCACCCCTCCTCTCTACTCTCGACCTCCTCACATTCCCATCTACAGGACTTCTCCAGACTGGCCCCTATTTTGTGGTACTCGCTCCACAAGACTCTCCCCTCGTTTTGAAAGTTTCAAGCGCTTCCTAAAGACTCTACTGTGTAAGATTCAAGCCTGCTTAGTATGGATGAATGTGATATAGGTTTGTAGCACAGTATCAAATGAGAATACTATTTCTTGGTAAACCCATATAGATATAAGTGCAGTTAATCTAAGAATAATGATTCCCTGCATAAAATACACACTCTAGTATAATCTGCAATATTAGGAATAATATCTAAGTAATTCTTGGAATAAACAGGCTTGTAAAATATAAGAGGTTATGGAATAGGTGAAACTTT
Organism: Bombina bombina; assembly: GCF_027579735.1. Lineage (NCBI taxonomy): Eukaryota > Metazoa > Chordata > Amphibia > Anura > Bombinatoridae > Bombina > Bombina bombina. Next base: position 208,686,209 of record NC_069508.1, read on the forward strand.
CCAAATGAATAAGTAAGGAGTATTTAATAATTGAATGAGTAATATGAAGAAATTGAATACACAGCAAGTAAGTCTTTCCAAGGTTATTTAGATAGAATCACATAATGGAGAAATTCTGCAAATAAAGTTATAATGCAAACGAGGTAAGTACCTTGCAAACTGTGAGTGCGGTAGGTAGAGACAAACACTTCCGGGTTCTGTACGCTGCGAGTGCAGCAGGAGTTGAGACACGCTGAAGCCGGCTAACTGACAGCGTGTGACGTCACGATTCTCCGGTGCAGCCGAAAACAAGATAAAGATAATGAAACGGAACAGATAAGTTATAACTGTTTAGATCTTCAATAACCGGTTATTCTTAATGGGAGCCACAAGCTTGTTTAAAAAAAAAACATATGAGCACATAAGATGTTACAGGTAGCGTAAGTCCACAACTAACAGACAGTCTTGAATAAATGTAAGTACTTGCCCAAACTTAGATTTCCAATGTTGAAGAAGTTGTAACAGGCTGGAATGCACTGGGAGATTCGTAGTAAATGTTCTTGAATGAAATAACTCCAGTTGTAGATGAGATAAGATTCAATTTAGAAACTTACAGAGAACTGAGAGGCTCAGTGTTACTCTGAGGAGAATAACAAAATACTAAGCAAGGTGTGCTTAGTGATCAGGTGTTTTATGGGAGTGAGTAGGTTATGATTGGTTGATCTCTAATTAAGGAAACAGTGCACCCTAAACCCTGACATGACTCCCCCCTCAAACAAGCTGATCCTCAGCTTGAAGTCTGGGGCGATCTGGATATCTCCTGTGAAATTGGGTAACAAGTCGAGGTGCATTAAGATTAGATGCGGGTTCCCAGGTGTCATCATCCTCTGAATATCCCTTCCACCTAATTAAATATTCCAGAATTCCCTTGGAAAACCTTGAATCGAGTACTTCTTTCACCTCATAGACTTCGGAGTCTTGGATGGAACTGGTCGGCAGTAATTGTGGTGTATTGTTTCTTGTAGGAATGTATGGTTTGAGGAGGGAAACATGGAAAGTTGGATGTATTTTCATAGATGATGGTAAATCTAAAGTAACTGCGTTCTGATTTATTACCCTAGTAATGGGGAAAGGTCCGCAGAATTTTTGCGTCATTTTTCTACTCTGGAGATGTAGCTTTAGGTTTTTCGTTGACAACCATACCTGGTCTCCAATTTGGTATGAAGGTGGTTGTCTGTGCCGCAAATCATAATAGTGCTTTTGGGAGTTCTGAGCTTTTGAAATGTTTTCTTTGATAACCCGAAAATTGTCTAGGAGTGCATTATTCCATTCATCAACCAGAGGAGAATTGGAAGGAGTAGTACTAACTGAAGTGATGGTTGGATGGTACCCATAATTTGCAAAGAACGGAGATAATTTTGTGGATGAGTTGGTTAGGTTATTGTAGGAAAATTCAGCGAAGGGTAGGTATGTTATCCAGTTGTCTTGCTGATAGGAACAGAAACATCGTAAGTACTCATCTAACCATTGGTTGATTCTTTCAACCTGTCCGTTTGCTTGTGGATGGAATGCAGTTGTGTATTGATGAGTTATGTTAAGAGATTGACAGAGACTTTTCCAAAATTTAGATGTGAACTGAGATCCTCTGTCAGATATCAGAACTGTTGGTACACCATGAAGCCGAATCACATGTTGTATGAATAGTTTAGCTGTTTCCGCTGAAGTGGGAAGCTTATGAAATGGGATAAAATGCGACATTTTGGTGAAACTGTCAACAACTACCATGATAGTGGTATAATTTTTTGATGGAGGTAGATCCACAATAAAGTCAACTCCTACTTGTTTCCAGGGTCTGTCGGAAGTTGGAATGGATATTAAAAGCCCGTACGGTAATTTCCGCTCTGTTTTGCATACTTGACAAGTAACACAACTCTTTATGTAACTTGAGACAGTTTCCCTCAATTGAGGCCACCAATATGACCTTGTTATAAGTTCGATGGTGCGTGATTCCCCTGGATGACCTGCTAAGGGTGAATCATGGTGGTGTTGTAGGATTTGTTGTCTCAAATCTTTAGGAATATAGATCATATTCTTGTAGTAGTATAATCCGTCTTTCAGTTCCAAAGGAACCTTAGTGTCAGTGGGTGAATTTTTCGAAGAGTTCTTTATATCAGTAAGAAAGTCTGAAGTTAATCCGATGAAGCGTTCAGAAGGAATTATAGATCTAGGATTTTCATTAGGAATAGGTTCGGATAATTGTCGAGAGAGTGCATCCGCTTTTCCATTTTTGTTTGCAGGGCGGTATAGGATTTGGAAGTCGAATCTTGCAAAGTAGAGACTCCACCGTACCTGTCTAGCTGATAGAGTTTTGTTATTTTGCAGGTATTGGAGATTTTTGTGGTCCGTGTAAATTATGAAGGGCATTTTTGCACCTTCTAGTAAGTGTCTCCAGAATTCTAACGATTTGCGGATGGCGAGTAATTCTTTGTCTCCTATTGCGTAATTCCTCTCTGCTGATGTCATACTTTTTGAGAAATAGGAGATTGGATGTAAAGGATCTTTGGATGTTTTCTGTTGTGAAAGTACTGCACCAATCGCAAAGTCTGAGGAATCAACTTCCAGTACATATTGTAAATCAACATTCGGAAATTTAAGTATGGGTGCTTCTGTGAAAGTTTGTTTCAGGAAGTCAAATACTTTGGAATGAGTTTGATTCCAATGGAATTGTTGAGTTGAACCAGTAAGTTGTGTGAGTGGTCTCACTATTGAAGAAAAATTCTTTATAAATTTTCTGTAATAATTGGCAAACCCTAAAAACCTTTGGAGAGACTTTTTGTCTTTAGGAGTTGGCCAATTTTTCACTGAATCAACCTTCTCGGTTTGCATTTGGATACCGTCAGGAGATATAGTGTAGCCTAAGAATGAGATAGTGGTATTGTGGAATGAACACTTTTCTAATTTGGCATATAGTTTATGCGTTTGTAAACGGGCTAATACCCAACGGACATGTTTTATATGTTCTGACAAGTTGTTGGAGTAGATTAAGATGTCGTCTAAGTATACTACTAGACATATGTCTAATAAATCCCGGAAAATATCATTAATGAAGTGTTGGAACGTTGCGGGGGCATTACAAAGACCGAATGGCATCACTAGGTACTCATAGAGTCCATACCGAGTTCTGAATGCTGTGAGCCATTCGTCTCCTTCCCTTATACGTATGAGATTGTATGCCCCGCGCAAGTCCAACTTAGTAAATATGGTAGCATTACTTAATCTTTCAATTAATTCCGGGATGAGAGGTAACGGATAACGGTTTTTTACCGTCCGTTTATTAAGCTCTCGATAATCTATTATCGGCCTAAGGGATGTGTCTTTGTTGGTTACAAAGAACATTCCGGCTGCTGTGGGTGAAGAAGAGGGTCTGATAAAACCCTTCCGTAGATTATCTTTGTTACGGTACCAACTGTGTACCAAGGGTTAATACCAGATGAACAATGTCCTGCATAGGGAATCAGCAATTCACAACCCAGCCAGTTTCAGGTTTAAAACAGAATGTCTCCTTTATTTGAAGGCAGCACACAGATTTATACACCCTGGCTTCAGGTTACAAAGGGCATTGGTTTAACAGTAAAGCAAACATATGAACAATGCATCAAAACTCTAACAATTGTCTATTCACAGGTAAAACAGATTAACATATTAAGTTAATTAACTAGGGAAGAACGTTTACTCAGACAATCTGATGTTGGGCAGTCTAGTTAACATAATCACACAAGGACACAATCAGTTTACCCAGACAGACTCCTGAGACACAATCAGATCTGAAACATACATAGAATACATCTTATTACTGAATATAGGAACAGTTCTTATTAGCTATAAAGTCTTTATGCCCACTTGCTTTATAGAGTCACAATTGCTCCCACAAGGGGCACTCACACCCTGTACCCATCCTGTATTTATGGATACAGGGTGACATAGACATAAGACAGAGTTATGAAAGTACATGGGGTGTCCAGCATATAAAATTCCATATTTCCATGCAGTCTCTGGGTATCCTTAAGCCCATGTACCTCCAGCCCAAAGAATGTTCCATAACAGGCCCTCCAATGTACAGTGGCGAGATTGGTTTTGTCACATCTCTCCCCTTTTCCAAACAGACTAACAGGGTATCTGACCTCCTGCCGGTCAGTGCCCTGGTTAGTCCAGCAACCCACCCATAAAACACAATTAGTAGTACAGCCCACCCACAATAAATGGTTACTACACCTGAGTACGGGGAAAACTTGTCCATGTCCAGGTACCTCACCACAGCTGTGTGGGGGACTGGTACGCTGAATTGGTGGGTTGCGAGGTGGGCAGAGACCAGCTGTACTCTGCCCGGGTGCCAGCACTACCATGGAAGTAGCCTGGTGGGAGCCTGGTTGCTGGAGGGGGAGACCGACTGTCTCCCCTTTGGATACATAGCTGTGCTGCTGGAGGGGGAGACCATTCGTCTCCCCTTTGGCTAAACAGCTGTTGCTGGGGGACAGGACCAACTGTCCCTACCCCTTGTAACGCAGCCTGCCGCTGGGGAATGGAGTCTGGGCTCCCAAAGTCAGGCTCTGCAAAGGACTCCCATAACAAGCCAGGACCATCAAACTCCTCTCCCTCTGGTTTGTCATGCTCGGCTGTCCAGGGTATATAATGTGCCATATACCACCAGAGCGCCTGGTAGGCATGTCAGTTTGCTGGGACAATCCATCTGGATTCCCGTTATGAGAGAGAATTCCTGTCCATACAAACAAGGGTTCAAATTCCTCAGTGCCCAGACCAGGGCCAAACAGTCCTTCAAAATCCCATCAGCTTCTTTACGAGTTTTCTGTACCTGCTCTTTATAGGTATCCACAATCCCTTCATACTGACATAGGGTGCCCTTGAGTTGCTGCACCTCACTATGAGCCAGCGTCAGCTTCTCCTCAAGTGTCGCTAAGTTTGTCTTTAAGGTTTCATGTCCCACTCTCAAGCTGGTGTTTTCTGCAGTCTGTCGGTGCAGCTTGTCTAGCAGAGATTCACGTTCTAAACGTGCTTTTTCCTCTGCGCTCCTCTTCTCCTTCATCAGCGCATTGTAACGGGACCTCCACATATCAATAGCGGATAGAGATTTACTGAGCTCATCGTCCTGGGGCTTAGCAGCAGGTGGGTCAGTCTCTGCTGCATGGATCTGGGCACGGGTAGTCACAGAGTTAACATCAGCGGGACCCATAGGAGCGTAGGCAGAAACAAGGGGGGCCAAGTCATTTCCAAGAAGAACATCAGCAGGTAAGTCCTTCTTGACCCCCACATTCACAGGTCTAGCGCCCACTCCCCAATCCAAATGTACCCTGGCAACAGGTAGGCTGAACACATCGCCCCCTGCTAACCTCACAGCCACAGTGTCTCCCGTGTACTGTTTCTCAGACACCAAGTTCTTTTGAAGCAAGGTCATGGTAGCACCAGTATCCCGTAGACCACTGACCTTCTTCCCATTCACTTTAACCAGTTGCCGGTTATTCCGATGGGCAGCTTGCACAAGGTCTGCCTCATGTAGGATGCTCCAGCATTCTTGCGCCTCTACGTAGCGGGCCGTAGGCTGAGGATTACGTGGGATTCCGCCGGCGGGTCTTCTCCAGGACTGCGCTTGGTTCGCTGCGTTTAGGGGACACTCTGGTCTTTTGTGCCCTAGTTGCTTACATCTAAAGCAACGAATAGGTTGTGAGTAGCACCGCAAATTGAACAGGGCTCTCTGAGGGTAGTTCGTGGCCGGAGGCCGTGTGGTATAGCGGTGCGCCGGGGTTTGGTAACTGGCAGCTGCTGGGGTGACTGGGGGTCTGTACTCCACTCTAGCAGGGGGCTTAGTGGTAGCAGTGTCCAGTTTGCGGGCATCCGTATACTCATCTGCCAAGCGAGCCGCTTCCTGCAGGGTGGAGGGTTTACGGTCCCGAACCCACTCTCGAACTCCTGCGGGTAACTTGTCGAAGCAATGTTCCAACAGGAATAGCTGCAGCACCTCTTCCCCAGATATGGCTTGGCACCCCGCTATCCAGTGAGCTGCTGTGCGGTGCACCTTACATGCCCACTCAAGGTAGGAATCTCCAGCTAATTTAACAGTGTCTCTGAACCGCCTCCGGTATGCCTCCGGTGTAACCGCATACCTGGAGAGCAGAGCCTCTTTTACAGTATTATAATCCCTGACTTCCTCATCTGGAATGGCCCGAAAAGCCTCTCTGGCCCGGCCGGATAATTTTCCAGATAATATCGTGACCCAGTCCTCTGCGGGTACCTTGTGTAGTGCACATTGCCTCTCAAAATCCGCAAGGTACCCATCAATCTCTCCTTCTGTTTCCAGGAAGTTTTTAAAAGCTGCAAAATTTACTTTTCTCTTTTCCATCTTAGTCAGTATTGTAATAATCCCCCTCTTCCTGAGGTTACTGGCTTGTGTAGTTGCTCTTCTGGGCGATAAGGTTCATTCCGTCGCTGCCACCAATGTTACGGTACCAACTGTGTACCAAGGGTTAATACCAGATGAACAATGTCCTGCATAGGGAATCAGCAATTCACAACCCAGCCAGTTTCAGGTTTAAAACAGAATGTCTCCTTTATTTGAAGGCAGCACACAGATTTATACACCCTGGCTTCAGGTTACAAAGGGCATTGGTTTAACAGTAAAGCAAACATATGAACAATGCATCAAAACTCTAACAATTGTCTATTCACAGGTAAAACAGATTAACATATTAAGTTAATTAACTAGGGAAGAACGTTTACTCAGACAATCTGATGTTGGGCAGTCTAGTTAACATAATCACACAAGGACACAATCAGTTTACCCAGACAGACTCCTGAGACACAATCAGATCTGAAACATACATAGAATACATCTTATTACTGAATATAGGAACAGTTCTTATTAGCTATAAAGTCTTTATGCCCACTTGCTTTATAGAGTCACAATTGCTCCCACAAGGGGCACTCACACCCTGTACCCATCCTGTATTTATGGATACAGGGTGACATAGACATAAGACAGAGTTATGAAAGTACATGGGGTGTCCAGCATATAAAATTCCATATTTCCATGCAGTCTCTGGGTATCCTTAAGCCCATGTACCTCCAGCCCAAAGAATGTTCCATAACAGGCCCTCCAATGTACAGTGGCGAGATTGGTTTTGTCACATCTCTCCCCTTTTCCAAACAGACTAACAGGGTATCTGACCTCCTGCCGGTCAGTGCCCTGGTTAGTCCAGCAACCCACCCATAAAACACAATTAGTAGGATGCTCCTAGCGCTCACCAAAGGAGCAGCAGCACCGTGGACACTCTATAACTACTGCGTAGCCACCATCAGTAATGCAGACTCTATGAACCACCGCTGCTGGGCTGGTATCTCGCCGTCTGCTCTGCGCCCTGGACCTACGACCAGGCTCCAGTAGGCGAACCTCTTCCTTCTGTAGCAATCCCTGTAGCTAAGGGAGTATGAAAAACATAGCAATCCCTGTAGTGATTATAAGCTGTTCCCTACAAACATGAGTCAAAGCTGCAAGTTAGAGGGTCAAAAATAGGTCTGATGTGCTGGAGCACACAGCCTCCTTTTTATTCAGGTTACATGCAAACAGGACACTCTCAGGGGGAGGCATAAAATCCCCCATCACACATTTGATATTAGATAGAGAGACACTCCCTTTGACAGGCCACAACATTTACTTCAGCAGATAACATTACACACAATAAAACAATGCAGTCCACCTTATCAATACTAGTCTGATTAGACAATGGGAAAGTCACTAAACCTAATTAGAGCTGATCCCAGCAGACTTGTATTTAGAATAGGTTTCTTGAAGCTGAACAAAATTTAACTCTTAATGGCACACAATGAAACTGAACCAAGTGGGAGAAAGCCAGGGACAAGTCATTTCACAGGTCTGGGGACATAGTCTTAAAGGGGCATTGTCCATCAAAGTCACAATATGTCCCCAGATGGTTCTTAAAGGGCCACACACACCCAACAAAAGTCAATATGTCCTCAGGGGCACAATCTTCCAGGGGCCATAGTCATGTGGAAGGAGGCTGGCAAATAGGCTTCTCCAAAATCCAGGGAAGCAGGGCAATTTTTCATTTAAAGGGCCAGTTACAAACAGCAGTTTGTAACATATCTCCCCTTTTGGAGGGAGACTAACCAGGCACCTGACCTTCTGCCGGTCAGTGCCCAAGTTAGTCTCGCAACCCACCCACAAATAATCGCTAGCAGCAAAGTAGCCCCCCCACAATACGTAGTACTGGCCTGTAAGTTCCAGGTTGCAGGATGAAAGTGCAGCATCCTCGGCCTTCCTGGCGCAGCTTGGCAAATAGCTGATGGTACTTGGGGGGCAGAGGCCAGCGGCACTCTGCCCTGGTGCCAGCGCTTCTGCTGGGGTGAGGGGTTTGCAGGCCAGTTCTGTAACAAGGACAAGGTCTGTAGGGCAGAGGCCAGCAGCGCTCTGTCCTGATGCCAGCTCTTCTGCTGGGGGAATTGGGGCATAGTCCTGCCCGGTGGCAAAGGGAACATGGGGGTCAGTGGGGGCCAACATCTCCACTGTTAACCCTGGGCCCAAGTTAGGGGTTAGCTGGGGAGGGGGAGTTTGGCTTACCTCCTCCTCCTGATACTCCGGTGGCCGTTGGGAAGGGAGGTCGATGCTCTCCGCTTCCTGTGGAACATGCTGCGGCTGGGGAGAGAGACCGGTTGTCTCCTCTCCCTGGAAGGCACACTCCGGCTGGGGAGGGAGGTCGATGCTCTCCCCTCCCTGTAGCTGGGTCTGTCGCTGGGGATCTGGGCCGCCTGCCCAGCATCCCTGTAGGGCCGGTAGAGAGACTGCGGTCCCATCTCCTCCTGCCTGCTGGGGGTCCTCCCAGGACCAGTCTATGAGGCCTGCTGCCTCTGGTATCTCTGGCTGGGGAAGGGGACTGGTTGTCTCTTCCCTCTGCACGGTATACTGCCGCTGGGGAGGGAGGTCGCTGCTCTCCTCTCCCTGTAACTCTGGCTGCCGCTGGGAAGGGAGGTCGTTGCTCTCCGCTCCCTGTGACTCACTTTTTCGCTGGAGACCAGGTGTCCAGACCCTCAAACTCCACAGTTGGCGCTCAAAGGCTCGTGCCGCTTTGTTCTCCGTATCCAATTCCCGGATGATGCGACTGACTACCTCCTGTGCAGGGTCTGGACCATATCGGACTAGCCGCCTCTTTACCTCTGGAACGAAATCCGCGCCCTCATAGCGACGGATCAGGTTGAGGTGCTCTTCACAGGGTTCTGAATAGTGTCTTGTCAGCTCCATGCTGCTGTAGGTAGGGACGCTGCGCAGTGGCTAGCGTTGCCCTCAATAACTTTCCTACAATACCAGTGCTGTTGTGGTGCTGCTCCTTGCGCTAGGACGCCAATCCCACCGCTGCCACCAAATGTTACGGTTGCCTCCAGGCTGGCTGGAAGTTGGACCGTAGAAAAGGATGCTCCTAGCGCTCACCAAAGGAGCAGCAGCACCGTGGACACTCTATAACTACTGCGTAGCCACCATCAGTAATGCAGACTCTATGAACCACCGCTGCTGGGCTGGTATCTCGCCGTCTGCTCTGCGCCCTGGACCTACGACCAGGCTCCAGTAGGCGAACCTCTTCCTTCTGTAGCAATCCCTGTAGCTAAGGGAGTATGAAAAACATAGCAATCCCTGTAGTGATTATAAGCTGTTCCCTACAAACATGAGTCAAAGCTGCAAGTTAGAGGGTCAAAAATAGGTCTGATGTGCTGGAGCACACAGCCTCCTTTTTATTCAGGTTACATGCAAACAGGACACTCTCAGGGGGAGGCATAAAATCCGCCATCACACATTTGATATTAGATAGAGAGACACTCCCTTTGACAGGCCACAACATTTACTTCAGCAGATAACATTACACACAATAAAACAATGCAGTCCACCTTATCAATACTAGTCTGATTAGACAATGGGAAAGTCACTAAACCTAATTAGAGCTGATCCCAGCAGACTTGTATTTAGAATAGGTTTCTTGAAGCTGAACAAAATTTAACTCTTAATGGCACACAATGAAACTGAACCAAGTGGGAGAAAGCCAGGGACAAGTCATTTCACAGGTCTGGGGACATAGTCTTAAAGGGGCATTGTCCATCAAAGTCACAATATGTCCCCAGATGGTTCTTAAAGGGCCACACACACCCAACAAAAGTCAATATGTCCTCAGGGGCACAATCTTCCAGGGGCCATAGTCATGTGGAAGGAGGCTGGCAAATAGGCTTCTCCAAAATCCAGGGAAGCAGGGCAATTTTTCATTTAAAGGGCCAGTTACAAACAGCAGTTTGTAACAATCTTGTAAGTATTGTTTTAGATGTATCAACTCTGGGTGACTCAATGGATACAAATGACCAACTGGTAATGTTGCACCTGGAATTAATTCAATTGGGCAATCATATACTCGATGGCGTGGAAGAGTTTCTGCCTCAACTTTGCTAAAGACCTCTATGAAGTCCTGGTATGGTTCCGGTATTTGTATCTGTTCTAATTCTGTGTGAAGTATTTTATGATGTGGAAAGCAAGTGTTTTCACAAAATTTTGATTGGAAGGCAACAGTTAAAGTAGTCCAATCAATATGGGGATTGTGTGTCTGTAGCCAGTATAAACCTAAAACTATAGGAAAATGGGGTGATGGAATTACATCGAATGTTATATATTCGGTGTGTCCATCTTCATTTAAGACTAATATAGGTATTGTGTTGTGTGTTATAGGACTATTTGCAATCACAGAGCCATCAATAACTTTGATTGAGACTGGTGTTTTCTTCAACACAATAGGTATTTTATTTTCCAATACAGTAGATTTATCTATAAAGTTGCCAAAGGCTCCAGAGTCAACGATGGCAGATGTAGACAATCTCTTAAGGTCCCACTGCAAAAGGAGAGATAGCTTGCAGTAAGAAATTTGTTTATCTAAACTTTGAGTATTGTTAATATGAACAAACTTACTCTTTTTATTTTTTCGTAGTGTTGGGCAGTCCGTAACTGTATGACTGGGATTCGCACAATACATACAGAGGTGATTGGTTCTTCTCCTTAACCTTTCTTCAGGAGTTAATGGTCCACGTATAACTCCTATTTCCATGGGGGTTACTTGCTCCGTAGGAGGGGATTTTGTATGTGCATAGGTGGAGGTGGTGGCTTTAAATGTTGGATCAAAATGACCACGTTCCGCTTTGCGTTCCCTGAGCCTACGGTCGATTTGAGTTGCGACTTTCATTAAGGCATCCAAGGTACTTGGAAGCTCTATACGAGCTAGCTCATCCTTGACGGGATCAGACAATCCCAATCTAAATTGGTTTCTGAGAGAAACCAAGCTCCATGCTGAATCTGATGCGTATAGCTTAAATTCAGTGGTATATTCTTCCACTGTCTTTTTTCCTTGTTTTAAGCTCCTCATCTTCTGTTCAGCCGTTAGTTGAATATCAGTATCTCTATATAGCTCATCCATTGCTTGAAAAAAATTTGTTAGTGAGTCTAGTAGAGGGTCATTTGTTTCACACAAATGATCTGCCCAAATTCTGGGTTCGGATCTTAGAAATGATATTGTGGACAAAACCCTTACCCTGTCGGTGGGGTAAGTTTTTGGTTTTAAATTAAAGAGCAAGTAGCAAGCATTTTTGAACTGCCTGTAGGTTTTCCTATCACCATTATATAATTCTGGCAAGCTTATCTGTGGTTCAGAACTGGGGGTTTGTTGTTCTTTTACCTCCTTTATAAGTTCTCTGAGAACCTGATTTTCAAGCTGTAAGTCCAGAATAGCCTGTCCCATTTTGTCTACCTTTTGACTCAGGTTATAGACTACTTGGGGAATATCAGCAGGTTCCATTTTCTTTTATGGCTTAGTATTATGTAAGATTCAAGCCTGCTTAGTATGGATGAATGTGATATAGGTTTGTAGCACAGTATCAAATGAGAATACTATTTCTTGGTAAACCCATATAGATATAAGTGCAGTTAATCTAAGAATAATGATTCCCTGCATAAAATACACACTCTAGTATAATCTGCAATATTAGGAATAATATCTAAGTAATTCTTGGAATAAACAGGCTTGTAAAATATAAGAGGTTATGGAATAGGTGAAACTTTCCAAATGAATAAGTAAGGAGTATTTAATAATTGAATGAGTAATATGAAGAAATTGAATACACAGCAAGTAAGTCTTTCCAAGGTTATTTAGATAGAATCACATAATGGAGAAATTCTGCAAATAAAGTTATAATGCAAACGAGGTAAGTACCTTGCAAACTGTGAGTGCGGTAGGTAGAGACAAACACTTCCGGGTTCTGTACGCTGCGAGTGCAGCAGGAGTTGAGACACGCTGAAGCCGGCTAACTGACAGCGTGTGACGTCACGATTCTCCGGTGCAGCCGAAAACAAGATAAAGATAATGAAACGGAACAGATAAGTTATAACTGTTTAGATCTTCAATAACCGGTTATTCTTAATGGGAGCCACAAGCTTGTTTAAAAAAAAAACATATGAGCACATAAGATGTTACAGGTAGCGTAAGTCCACAACTAACAGACAGTCTTGAATAAATGTAAGTACTTGCCCAAACTTAGATTTCCAATGTTGAAGAAGTTGTAACAGGCTGGAATGCACTGGGAGATTCGTAGTAAATGTTCTTGAATGAAATAACTCCAGTTGTAGATGAGATAAGATTCAATTTAGAAACTTACAGAGAACTGAGAGGCTCAGTGTTACTCTGAGGAGAATAACAAAATACTAAGCAAGGTGTGCTTAGTGATCAGGTGTTTTATGGGAGTGAGTAGGTTATGATTGGTTGATCTCTAATTAAGGAAACAGTGCACCCTAAACCCTGACAACTGTTCAGGGATGCATACAACATACGCTAACCTTTTCTAACCTAAGTTCCTCTTCACCTTTGTTATCCCCTTGAACGCCCTTAGCATGTAAGCCTATGAACCCAGCTGTGTAATTTCTAGACCACTTTGAAGCCTGGCTCCCACACTTCCTTGCTTGTAATGTCCCTTCTCTCATGTTAGGGGACTATAACATACCCATTGACAACATGCATGCTGCCTCTAAATTTCAATCTCTTATCTCTTTTGGACTGTCCCAGTGGACGACATCGCCAACCCACTGTGAAAGCATCTTAATTAACCTGGTCTTCAACAATCTCGGTGCAGTTTTCAACTTCGCTAACTTCCCCTTTCCTTACTCTGACCACTATATGCCAACTTTCTCTATTACTCTGCCTGCAGCTTCCTTAACAAGCCCCCCCAAAAAACTGCTACCATACAGGAATTTAAATTAATTGGATCTCACAGATTTTACTGCTCAACTGAAAGCTCTACTCTCCAACATTTTATCCCTCTCTTGCCCAGACCTTGTGGCCTTAAAGTGTAATTCTGGACTAAAATCAACAATTGACAAAACTGCACCCTCCACTCTTCACTGAGCATCATGCACTCAACGACAGCAATGGCACACCAAACAGACCCACTATCTTCAGAAATATTCATGGACTGCTGAACATCAGTGGACAAATCACGTACCTGAGCCGATTTCCTGCATTATAAATTCATCCTTAGGTCATACAACTCTGCCCTCGCCTGGCCAAACAAAGCTATTTCTTCTCCCTTGTGTCAAAACACACATTCAACCCCAGAAGGCTGTTCTCAACCTTTAACTCCCTTCTACGTTCGCCTGCACCTCTGCCCACCACCAAACTCACTGCTCTGATTATTGCTGATCACTTCAAAAATAAAATCTACACAATTAGAAAATATATCCCTCCTTCACATCCCTCAAACCCACCCCTTCTATTAACAAAACTCTCTGCTACTTTCCTCCTGTAACAGAGGAAGTAGTATTTATACTTCTATCTTCTGCTCATCTCACAACCTGCCCACTTGAACCTATTCCATCACAACTTCTTCTGCATCTCTAACCCCTGCCCCAACTCATCTCTTTAACCAGTCTCTCACCACTGGCGCATTTCCTGATACATTCAAGCATGAGTCAATCACACCAATTCTAAAAAAGGCCTCGCTTGACCCCTTCTATTGGCTGGTCTCCTTACTTCCCTTTGCCTCAAAATTATTGGAACGACTAGTCTTTAACCACCTAACTAAATTTCTCTCAACTACCTCCATATTTGATCCACTACAATCTGGTTTCTGCCCTAAACACTTAATAGAAACCATTCTCACTAAAATAACAAATCATATGCTATCAGCTAAAGAAAAGGGACACTAATCCTTACTAATTTTTCTGGATTTATCTGCTGCTTTCGACAAAGTTGACCATCTCTCCTCTTAAAAATCCTACATTAATTTGACATCTGAGACACGGCTCTCTCCTGGTTCACTCAATATCTCTCAAACTGCTCGTTTACAGTTTCCTTTAACAGCATATCCTCTGATCCTTTGCCTCTCTCAGTTGGAGAACCGCAAGGCTCTGCCTTGGGTCCGTTGCTTTTTTCTCTCTATACATTCTCCCTTGGAAAACGTATATCCTCCTTTGGGTTCCAGTACTACTAATACTCTGATGATACCCAAATCTATCTTTCCTCTCATGATATCTCTCCCACTTTACTGAACTAAAATTACCATCTGTAATTTCCTCTTGGATGTCCTTGCACTACCTCCAACTCAATGTGTCTACAACTGAGCTGCTTCTTATCCCCCCCCCCCCCTCTTCGAGACATCCAACACCTGACATTTCTCTTACAGTTGGAGACTCTATTCTCAACACCTCACCCCAGGTCCACTGTTTTGGGGTCACACTTGACTCTAAACTCACATTCACTCCACATATACAAGAGCTCACAAATCCTGTCGTGCACACCTACTCAACATTTCAAGAATTCAACATTTTCTTACTAAAACTACAAAAATAACTCATTCCCTCATTTTGTCATGCATTGACTACTGCAATTTACTTCTAAATGGCCTTCCCAAACACCGCCTCTCCCCCCTTTAATTTATTGTGAATGCTTCAGCTAGACTCATCCACCCAAGTAGCCGATCTAAATCAGCTGCTCCGCTCAGCCAGTCTCTACACTGGCTCCCCATACACTCCAGAATACAATTCAACGTATTAACCCTAACTTACAAAGCACTCAACAGCCTCACTCCCAACTATATTTCCTCTCTCATCTCCAAATACTCCCCGACCTGTCCCCTTTGATCAACCTCTGACCTACATCTCTCCACTCCTTTTTACTCTTCATCCTCTCCCACCTCCAAGATTTCTCACGCGTTGCTCCTGTCCTCTGGAACTCTATACCCCGCTCCATAACACTGTCTCCAACCTTGTATAGCTTCAGATGCTCTTTGAAAACCCACCTATTCAGAGAGGTTTACCATATCTCCTGTTTTTCATCCTATCCAACATAAATCTTGAACTGCATTGACTCACTGCGGCTACTACAATCCACGTGACAAGCTACACCAAACCTTATGTCGCTGCACCCTCAACCTGTACACTGTAAGCTATTCTGAGCAGTGCCCTCTTCCTACTGTACTAGATTTGTTCAGTCTTATGTTTTTGTATCTTATCACAAATCCTTGTCATTGTATACCCCTATCTTTGTAACCAGCGCTAAGGAATTTTGCGGCACTATACAAATAAATGATAATAATAAATATCAGATAGGGGTATAATGGTTGTTGAATGTATTTTTTTTTTTTTTTTTGTGGTAGGGCTGTCATCTTAATGATGCTTGTTTGGCCAAACCAGGAGAGTTGGCCTTTTGAGTGCCATTCCAATAGTTCATTGCTAATGTCTGAATAAAGCCACTTACAATTAAAGGTAAACATTTCAGGTAATGAGGGAGCCAAATAAGTTCCCAAGTATTGGATCTTATTAGAGATAATGAATTTAGTGTGTTTTGCTAAATACTCAGGATTACAGATTTATCTGTGTTTGCAAGGTTTGCTCTTATGTGCCTGCACCACAAACTCTCAATTTGTGGGTTCCTGTGCTAAATAAATCAACTTTTTATGTGGGAGTTTTCCCTATCAGCCAGTGAGCAGTAACGTCCCAGGGCTCAGTTGCACACAGGCCTTCCCTTTGGGGGAGGGCGAGAGAGGCTCCCACTTAGGGCCCTGCACTTAGGGGGCCCCACAATTTTTACAGGGATGAGAAAGTACAATATACACACTGTAGTTTATAAAGAAGTGTTTATGGTATCAGGTGTGATTATACAATGTTATTGTTTATATAGGTAACACTTATTGTTGGGATAGGGGTGGCCATACAGGGGACAAGCTATACGGGTGTTGAGCTGAGGGGCCCAACAAATGTATCTTGCCCAGGGCCCCACAAATGCTAAGGCTGGCTCTGGTTGTACACATGCACTTCAAGTTAGGCTTGTTTTAAATGTTATCAGCTTTAACCTAAATGGACAGTAATCCTTTAGAGCATGTCATTTTAAGGCTATTGACCCTACACTACACTGTGTGTTTAACCCCTGCAAAGTAGAAATTACGAGCAGGTCTCACAGAGCAGTCAGTGCTGGGCCAAGCAGAAAATGCAGTTGATCCAATCAGCAGCACTAGTTCCACATCTGACTCGTGTGACTAGCACTGCTGATTAGACCAGCAGTGCTCCGCAAGTCCAGAGCAGCATTGAAGCCACTATTTTTTCTTATCTGATTTAGACTGAGCATACAATTTAAAAAAAAAAAAAGTTTCAGTTTTACTGCTATTATCAAATTTGCTGTATTTTCACTGTATTCTTTATTAATATGATACCTAGGTAGGTAGTGTGCACAACAGGAAAAAGTGCTGCCATCTTATGCTCTTGCAAATATATAAGACTCTTCCAAAACTGCTGCAGATACATTAACACTCCTGAGCTTACCTCCCTGATTTTCATTAAAGGATATCAAAAGAACAAGGAAAGTTTGATAACAGTAAAGTAAGTAAGTTAAAGAAAGTTGTTTAAAATTGCATGTTTGATCTGAATCATGAAAGAAAATTTTGGGTTCCATGTCCCTTACGACCCAGGTACAGCTTGCTGATTGGTTGCTAAATATACCCACAAATCAGCAAGCGCTATCTAGGGTGCTGAAACAAAAAAAAAAAATGGGCCGACTCCTAAGCTTACATTCCTGATTTTTTAAATAAAGATACCAAGAGAACGACAAAAAATAAAAAATAGGAGTAAATTAGAAAGTTGCTTAAACTTGCTGCTCTACCTGAATCATGAAAAAAAAATTAAGTTTAAATTGAAATAACATGGAAAGTAGATTATTTAAAGGGATATTAAGCACACAATTCTTATGATGCACATACGGTGTGCAATTAATAAGCAGACAAAAACTAAATAATGAATTTACTTCTCAGTACTCTTGGCATCCTTTATCTAGATATCTAGGTAAGTGTCAATAATGTGACATCTTGGCATAGACATTGTTGTGAACTCTCCTCCAGATAAAGCTCATGCCACCTGCACAATCGTGTGCGTATCTAGGTATGCTCTACATCAGAGCACTAAGCTCATTTGATAATGTGATTAAATCAGAAGCACTTCTCCTCTGACAATTATTTCTAATACCTTTAATAGCTCGTTCCTATATAAATACAGATTTCTGTACAAAAACGCCCATTTAAATGGATAGAGCATAGAAATATATTCACTTGCAGTGCGAATGAAGCAAATTCTCTGCCCCCCTCAAGCTGTTTGCAGTGTTTGCTATGTCACTGAAGCGCATTTATACCCCACAATCTGTATTCACAATGTCTCCTCTCCTATAGGCTAAAAAGCATATATAGGTACTCACGGCATGCTAAGGGTTAATAATGGTTCAATTCCATTCAATAAGATATTGGCGCCTGTGTTTCAGTATAAAGTGACCCCCGGCAATTAGGGCTTTTCATACAGGTTCCGGGAATTTATGTGGCACGTATTAAGGAGGAAGAACGTTCTATGTGAACAATAATGTCTCCTTATTGGCGACCCCAACTCAATTAAGAGGTTATAAAATAGTTATATAGTTGTGTGTGTTATAATAATCCCATTACAATGTTAGTGATTGCGTACTTATCCAGCACGGTGACGTCATTCTAGTCACTGTACGGCCATGATTAGTGTGGGCAAGTGCCACGTCACTTCTTGCGTTTTCATGGCAACAGCAGAGTCCTGTGCTACAGTGTTGCTGGATGTAACTGGCGTGGGGTGCAGCTAAATGCGTTTTATTGTAGGAGACGGAGATCAGTAGGTGAGTGGTGCAGTTATATATATGTGTGTGTGACAACTACAGATTTACCTGTGGCTTTATTGTAAACACTTGTTAGTGACAAGGGGACATTTATATACTTTATAGTGACACACAATATATGTCTAGCCCAGCATCACATGATGCACCTATTTATTTGTGATGTTTAGTTTTAAAGGGACGTAAAAGCACAAGAAAGTTCTCTAATATAGAGCACTGTATTACTCTATTGCATATAAGTTCTCATTTAACCCCATTTCAAATGTCAGCTTCAGAGTAGTAATGCACTGCTGGGAGCTAGCTCAACTCACCAGGTGAGACAGTGACAAGAGGCATATGTATGTAGCCACCAATCACCAGCTAGCTACCTACCAGTAAAGCATTTCTGCTCCTGAGCCTACCTAGGTATGTTTTTCAACAAAGAATACCAAAAAGAACAAAGGAAATTAAATGATAGAAGTAAACTGGAAAGTTGTTTAAAACTGTGCACCGAGTCATAAAAGAAAAAAACTGTTTAATGTCCTTTTAAATGACAGCTGTGATTGCCTTATGATACATAAATTATTATGTGAATATCACAGGCAATCAACGCTTTAAATCA
Source organism: Bombina bombina (assembly GCF_027579735.1). Taxonomy (NCBI): domain Eukaryota; kingdom Metazoa; phylum Chordata; class Amphibia; order Anura; family Bombinatoridae; genus Bombina; species Bombina bombina. Next base: position 208,705,058 of record NC_069508.1, read on the forward strand.
CTTCATCCACAACACTGGTAGTAACCAAGTGGTTAAATTACCTGACTGAGTAGTAATGAACATTTAGGGTGTTTTTACATATAACAAAAAGTAATGGAGGTCTGTAACAGAAAACATAACTTTTATTGCAGTTTGCAAAAGTAAAAACGGAAACTGCAAAAATCCAACATAGAAGCACAGCATCATGCCAGTCTAATATACACGCACAGCATCATGTCAGTCTAACATACACGCACAGCATCATGTCAGTCTAACATACACGCACAGCATCATGTCAGTCTAACATACACGCACAGCATCATGCCAGTCTAATATACATGCACAGCATCATGCCAGTCTAATATACAAGCACAGCATCATGCCAGTCTAATATACAAGCACAGCATCATGCCAGTCTAATATACAAGCACAGCATCATGCCAGTCTAATATACAAGCACAGCATCATGCCAGTCTAATATACAAGCACAGCATCATGCCAGTCTAATATACACGCACAGCATCATGTCAGTCTAACATACACGCACAGCATCATGTCAGTCTAACATACACGCACAGCATCATGTCAGTCTAACATACACGCACAGCATCATGTCAGTCTAACATACACGCACAGCATCATGTCAGTCTAACATACAAGCACAGCATCATGTCAGTCTAACATACACGCACAGCATCATGTCAGTCTAATATACAAGCACAGCATCATGTCAGTCTAACATACACGCACAGCATCATGCCAGTCTAATATACACGCACAGCATCATGCCAGTCTAATATACACGCACAGCATCATGCCAGTCTAATATACACGCACAGCATCATGTCAGTCTAATATACACGCACAGCATCATGTCAGTCTAATATACAAGCACAGCATCATGCCAGTCTAATATACAAGCACAGCATCATGCCAGTCTAATATACAAGCACAGCATCATGTCAGTCTAACATACAAGCACAGCATCATGTCAGTCTAATATACAAGCACAGCATCATGTCAGTCTAATATACACGTACAGCATCATGTCAGTCTAATATACACGCACAGCATCATGTCAGTCTAATATACTAGCACAGCCTCATGTCAGTCTAATATACAAGCACAGCATCATGTCAGTCTAACATACACGCACAGCATCATGCCAGTCTAATATACACGTACAGCATCATGTCAGTCTAATATACACGCACAGCATCATGTCAGTCTAATATACTAGCACAGCCTCATGTCAGTCTAATATACAAGCACAGCATCATGTCAGTCTAACATACACGCACAGCATCATGTCAGTCTAATATACAAGCACAGCATCATGTCAGTCTAACATACAAGCACAGCATCATGTCAGTCTAACATACAAGCACAGCATCATGTCAGTCTAACATACACGTACAGCATCATGTCAGTCTAATATACAAGCACAGCTTCATGTCAGTCTAATATACAAGCACAGCATCATGTCAGTCTAACATACACGTACAGCATCCTGTCAGTCTAACATACAAGCACAGCTTCATGTCAGTCTAATATACAAGCACAGCATCATGTCAGTCTAACATACAAGCACAGCCTCATGTCAGTCTAACATACAAGCACAGCCTCATGTCAGTCTAACATACAAGAAAAAAATTTGGGGTTTATTTAGCAGCGCTAAAAAAAAAGCTAGGAAATGATACCAATCTAACTTCTGTTTTATACAATCTTGTTTATTTAAAAATTCTTATAACACATAAAAACAGCAAATGCTATTCCTAATTAATAAAGGGACGTCTCCCTTATACAACACTTATAAAAACAGACTAGAACCATATAATCCTAGAATTCCAGGTATAATGGAATTAATTCTATAGATAACATATGGCAAGCAACAAATTTCTAAGATAAATGGTGAATTGAATATTTAAAAGGCACAAATGTATCAATCCTAATATATTAAAAGCAAATAGATTCAGCGCTAATGTTCAAATTGATTCAACTGTAATTAGAAGGTGAGCGTAACGGCTTTGCAGTTCTTTGGTAACAAATACCGTTATAAAGTTACAGTTACTTTCCTTGGACATATAATTGGCTCAGGTGTGCTGGATAGTTAAAAAGGCAAAAAACAGCCGTTATTCTGATTTTGGTGCCAAAACAATCGTGGTTAATGGAAATGGTTAATTTAACATATTAATACCTTGATGTCTTTAAAGTTCAGTTTGCGTGTTTTAAAAACCACAGTGCAAATTAGTGTAGAGGTACCTTAATCTGTCCTGGTTGCAACCGCTGATATTCTTCACTGTGAGGGATTCACAGACTGTTTGTTCCTGGTGCTTCTGATAAGTCACCTGACCTTCTCTTTGATTCAGAGGTCAGGGGTGATGATCCGTTCTGGTGATGTAGTTATCCTTTTTTTTGTTTTCCTTTCGTCTTATAGCCCAAATATTGTTTTCATCTGGGTTCCCTCAGTGAAGAAATCTTTGGTCAGTGTTTAGCAGTAACACCGTATTCCCTGAAGTTACCAAAGGTAGATTTTTAACTTGCAGGGTCAGGAGAAAAGTTTAAAGTTGCAGGGTCACACAGCTTTGTGACAGTAGTAAATGAAGTTTAGTAGAGTGTAGCAGGTCCCATTCAACGCGTTTCACCCTTCTGGGCTTTATCAAGAATGCTTATCCTGCTAGCTTCCGGCTTTTTAAAGGTATGAATGTGTTTTGATTGGTTCCTTCATTTCCTTTTGATTTCTATCAACACCTGTGTGGCTTCCAATGTAAAGGTGGACTTTATTTAAGTTGGTAATGATTGTTTCTGTGTTGTTATTTAGTTACTTCATACGCAAGGAAGAGAACTTCTGCTTTATTAGCATTCACACAATTCAACTTATGTATTTCAATTCTAAAGTGCCTTTATTAGATAATATACATTTAGATCGTGCAAACTTAAAATTACCTAAACTGAAACGAAAATATAAGAATCAGAATCATCATTCCCATATCTAGAATTATTGTTAGTGGGTAAAAATTAACGATATATACATATTCCTTTTCAACAAAGGATAGTAAGTTCAACAATTTATAACTTTGTAACAATTTAAAAGTGGACGAAACGAAGTCTAATATACAAGCACAGCATCATGTCAGTCTAATATACAAGCACAGCATCATGTCAGTCTAACATACAAGCACAGCATCATGTCAGTCTAATATACAAGCACAGCATCATGTCAGTCTAACATACATGCACAGCATCATGTCAGTCTAATATACAAGCACAGCATCATGTCAGTCTAATATACAAGCACAGCATCATGTCAGTCTAACATACAAGCACAGCATCATGCCAGTCTAATATACAAGCACAGCATCATGTCAGTCTAATATACACGCACAGCATCATGTCAGTCTAACATACAAGCACAGCATCATGTCAGTCTAATATACAAGCACAGCATCATGCCAGTCTAATATACACGCACAGCATCATGTCAGTCTAATATACACGCACAGCATCATGTCAGTCTAATATACAAGCACAGCATCATGTCAGTCTAACATACAAGCACAGCATCATGTCAGTCTAATATACAAGCACAGCATCATGTCAGTCTAATATACAAGCACAGCATCATGCCATCTAACATACAAGCACAGCATCTAACTGAACACATGGGCGAGCCAATGACAATCTCTATAGAAATGCAGCCATCAATCAGCAGCTAGCACCTAGGTTCTTTGCTGCTCCTGAACTTACCTAGATAAACCTTTCAGCAAAGGATAACAGAAGGAATCAAATTAAATAATAGAATTACATTAGAATGTTGTTTAAAATTGTATTCTCTGTCTGAATCATGAATGTCTAATTATGACTTTACTGTCCCTTTAACATACGGGCAGCTCTGCAATATAATAATATCCATGACATTAAAGGGATATGAAACTTAAATAAGTTTCTTTCATGATTCAGATAAAGCAACAATTTTAAGCAACTTTCTAATTTACTCCTATTATCAGTTTTCTTTGTTCTCTTGGTATCATTATTTGAAAAACAGGAATGTAAGCTTAGGTGCCAGTGTTCTGTATTATTAAAGTTAAAAATGGCACTAAATAGCGCCCATGCCGCAGTCGGAAAATATTACAGAAGCAGGTCAAACACAGTCTTGGCACTAGCTGGGTCAGGTGGCATACAAATTGATCGTGCAAAAAAAGAGAGGTGCTCCCCAAGGCAGAACATAGAGTGATCTGAGATGTCATCGCAGAAAATGCAGCAGAAAGAACAGGAACTGTTAGCACTTTAACTTTTCAGCGCTTCTCCACATTAGGCTGTTCTTTATAAATAGAGCTGTTCTCTGGCTGCATTGTGTAAATTTTCCTTTACACAGTGCATCCAGAGCAAAGTGCTGTTTGAAGTCAAATATGTAGTAGTGCTGCAAAGCAGCAGTGCATTGATTGTTGTCTGGCTC
>NC_069508.1:208714492-208734492 GCF_027579735.1 Bombina bombina
GTTTTTGGATTGTAGAATTACTTTGTTGCTTCCGTGCTGGCTTATTTTTTTTATTTTTTTAGAATTTGTTATGTGCCACCCCCCCCCCCCAAAAAAAAAAATTACTAAGCTGAGTCCTTGATATGCTCTGAATATTTAATGTTTGCCTTCTTGTACTGTGAGGTGCAGGCTAAGTCAGGGGAACCTGTGGGTGGAGTCAGAAGAGTCCTTTGGGCTGAGCCATGTGTGTTCTGGACAAGCCATGGGAGGAGAGAGGATAATCCCTGGTTCACTTTGGAAACACGGGAATTTATAGGAAAGGGACCGCAAGGTAGAGCCCCCAAATGGTATTTTCTTACAATTTCCAGGATAGTTGTGATCTCTGCAAACTTCTTCCATGCACAGCTTAGTTTACATGGTCTCCTTGCACCTAACAATTTATGCCTCTTAGCTCTACACTGTGGTGTTTCTTGTGATGAAACTGTAATACTGATGGCAAACTGTGGCACTCCAGTTTCAGAACTACATTTCCCATGATGCTTAGCCACTCTTAAGTCCAGTTGATGTAGTTCTGAAACAGCTGGAGTGCCAAGTTTCTCCATCACTGTTCTAGTTATAACAGGCTGAACCTGAAATGCAGAGCAGGTGGAAGACAAGCTTAAAGGGACACTGAATCCAAATGTTTTCTTTTGTGATTCAGATAGAGCAGCAACTTTCTAATTTACTCCAATTAGCAATTTTTCTTCATTTTCTTGGTATCTTTATTTGAAATGCAAGAATGTACATTTAGACGCCGGCCCATTTTTGGTGAACAACCTGGGTTGTTCTTGCTGATTGGTGGATAAATTCATCCACCAATAAACAAGCTCTGTCCAGGGTACTGAACCAAAAAAATAGCTTAGATGCCTTTTTCAAATAAAGATAGCAAGAGAACAAAGACAAATTAATAATAGGAGTAAATTAGAAAGTTACTTAAAATTGCTGCTCTAGCTGAATCACAAAAGAAAAAAATTGGGTTCAGTGTCCTTTTAACCTCTGAGTTATACAATGTTGTCTATTAAAGGGGCAGTAAAGTTAAAATAAAACTTCCTTAATTCAGATACAACATGTAGTTTTAAAAAATGTTCAAATTTTATTCCACTTTTTAAAACCTAATTTAATTTTACAATCAAATTTGCTTAGTTCTCATAGTATTCTTTGTTGAAGAGATACCTATATAGATGTCTGGAGCACTGCATGGCAGGAAATAGTGCTGCCCTCTAGTTCTCTTGCAAATCTGCTCCAGGCGAGCACGTGCACGCTACTGCGCTTACATCCCTACTTTTTAACCCAAGATTCCAAAAAAACTACGAAAATTTGATAAAATAAGTAAATTAGAAAGTTATTTAAAATGTCATTCTCTATCTGAATCATGGAAGAAAAAAATGGTGTTCATGTCCCTTTAATTATTTTAAGAGGAGTTTCCCTTTGTGTATGGTTTTGTGCTATTACCGCAGTAGTGAACAGAAATATCTAAAACTGAACGTGGATTTTTGAGATGAGATTTATTTAAGTACTTCGCTGGAGGATTATTGTACAAAGTGATATATTGTACTTTTTAAAACATTTTAGGCTTTCCCAGCCAGGTATTGTTTGTGTTTATTTTATTTCTTCTTTTTTTTTTTTATGTTTCCCAGTTCTATAAAAAGACATTATTGTATTTCTATAAAATGAACCGTTTCTGTGCATTTCGTAGGATGGCGAGCCTATACGGGAGTAATGCATCACTTTCAAATTCTAAATTTTCACTCAGTGAACGTCAAGAAACCAGAAAGTCCCCACCTAGTGAGGAAGAAATCTTTTACTTAAACTGCCGGGCAGCTTATCTTACCATTTTTAAAAGCAGTTTGGATAAAATCACTAATAAAGACCAACTCTGTTTAGGTAAGTTTTTAGTAAGATGCCTTCACTAAATATTACCTTTCACAACTCTAAACAAGATGCATAAAATCGTTTTTCACAAATTGTATTCCTTATATACAGACCTTCCAACTCTGTCTCTGGATTATCGCTGTCACCTGACTGGAAGGTTGATTTCTGATGTTGCCTCTGGTTTACTTACCTTTTCTTTAAACGGTATTGACATTTTTAGTATAGCTTTTAATTTCAGCAGGCAAAAACAGCTATTTTAAATGATACAATAAAGCTAAATAATCTCTCTGTGAACAATTTAATACATTCCAGCAGGTAAAATAGAACATTTGCAACACAGTAATAGGAAGAAAAAAATGACAGTACCCTTTTCTTTTAAACCAGGATCTTTAACACCATCGTTGCTATATAAAAAAAAATGAATCGTTAATTTGAAGATGTTAAAATGATCTTATTACACAGTTGTTTTTTTACAAATTCTAGATCTCATTGGGCTCATATTTCTTTTGCACTATATTAACGTTCACGTTAGAAGAGAGACACTGTTTCCATAACAGTATATTGTAGCCAAAGCAATAGTTTAGACACTCAGTATTTTATCACAGAACATAAACAGTAATACTACACGTATTACTTTAGCAAATGTAAAGCATGTTTACTTCTTTTGTTGTTGGAAAAAAAGGCTGCTTTAAACTTTTTTTAAATCAACTTTTTTTTAAAAAATTGTACCAAAGAGGCATACAAGTACAAAAGGATAATGCTGTAAAGTGTGTTATCATTGTATCATTTCACTATTGCTCAAAGAGGTTAAACACATACCTAAAGCCCCACAGCAGCTATATTGCCAAGCAGTTCCTGATCAGAATGCAGTCGGTAGCTACATAGGTGTGAGATTCCTGATTGGCTCAGAGGCTGTGCCATGCTCAGGAATGCCTTGGCATTGTGTTTATGAATTAACAAGCCCTTTGTGCGTTAAGTACATTGGTAGAGACAAATTTCAAAGCAATAATAAAATGTGAGCATGGATATCTAATTTGCTTTATTTTATTTTTTTATCCTTTGTTGAAAAGCAAACATAGGTCGTCTAGCTGCTGATTAGTGGATAGGCCTATATACCTCTTGTCATTACCTCACCTAATATATTCAGCTATCTCCCAGTAGTCAATGCTGTTTCTTCTACAAAGGATACCAAGAGAATGAAGCAAATTTGCTAATAGAAGTAAACTAAAAAGTTGATTAAACCTGTTGTTTATTGCCCCTTTTAAGTTCGCTTCAGAGCAGCAATTCACTACAGGGATCTAACTTAAAGGAATAGATTCAGATAGGGAACCTGCAGTTTTAAACAACTTTCCTATGTAATTCTGTTGTCTAATTTACTTTGTTGTCTTTGTATCCTTTGTTTAAAAGCATACCTAGGTAGGCCCAGGATCTGCAAGAAGCTAGTTGCTGATTGGTGGATGCATGTATATGCTTCTTTTGTCGGCTGACGTGTTCAGCTAGCTCCCAGTAGTGCACCGGTGCTCCTTCAACAAAGGTTATCAAGAGAATGAATTAAACTTGATATCAGAAGTCAATTTAAAATTTGTTTTATCTGAACTATGAAAGTTTCATTTTTGAAGTTTGTGTATTCCAGGCTGCAAAAAGTGACAAAAAAGACTGTACTTTTATTTAATACTAGTCCTAAAGCCCGTTCACACGGGCCATTTTTTGCAGTACAGTGGTCCCACCCCTGGCGTTCTCTCCCTCCCACTCTCTTTTGCTTTCTCTCTCTCCCCCCTCTCTTTTGCGCTCTCTCCCCCTCTCTCTCTCTCTCTCTCGCTCCCCTCTCTCTCTCCCCCCTCTCTCTCTCTTTCTCCCCCCTTTCTCTCTCTCTCCCCTCTCTCTCTCCGCTCTCTCTATCTCACCCCTCTCTCTCTCCCCTCTCTCTATCTCCCCTCTATCTCTCTCTCCCCCCCCTCTCTCTCTCGCCCCTCTATCTCTCTCTCCCCCCCTCTCTCTCTCGCCTCTCTCTCTCCCCCCCCCCCTCTCTCTCGCCTCTCTCTCCCCCCCCCCCCTCTCTCTCTTCCCCCTCTCTCTCTCTCCCCTCTCTCTCTCTCTCTCCCTCCCCTCTCTCTCTCTCCCCTCTCTCCCCCCCCCCCCTCTCCCCTCTCTCTCCCCCCTCTCTCTCTCTCTTCCCTCTCTCTCTCTCTTCCCTCTCTCTTTCTCCCCCCTCTCTCTCTCTCTTCCCTCTCTCTTTCTCCCCCCTCTCTCTCTCTCTCTCTCTCTCTCTCTCTCCCCCCTCTGTCTCTCCTCTCTCTCTCTTGCCCCTCTATCTCTCCCCCCCCCTCTCTCTCCCCTCTCTCTGTGTCTCTCCTCTCTCTCTATCTCCCCTCTCTCTCTCCCCTCCCCTCTCTCTCTCTCTCTCCCTCTCTCTCTCCCTCTCCCCCCTCTCTCTCTCTCTCTCTCTCTCTCTCTCCCTCTCCCCCCTCTTTCTCCCTCTCCCCATCTCCCCCCTCTCTCCACATCTCCCCACATCTCTCCCCTTTCTCCACATCTCCCCCCTCTCTCCACATCTCCCCACATCTCTCCCCTCTCTCCACATCTCCCCCCTCTCTCCACATCTCCCCCCTCTCCCCACATCTCCCCACATCTCCCCCCTCTCCCCACATCTCCCCCCTCTCCCCACATCTCCCCCTCCCTCACTCCACATCTCCCCACATCTCTCGCCCTCTCTCCACATCTCCCACATCATCCCCACATCTCCCCCCTCACTCCACATCTCCCCCCTCACTCCACATCTCCCCCCTCACTCCACATCTCCCCCCCTCTCCCCACATCCCTCCACCCTCTCTTGAGCTGTTTGAGCTCTCTTCACGGGCCTTCACGCTAGGCTCCGCCCCCTTCACGGGCCTTCGCTTTAGGCCCCGCCCCTTCACGCTCGGCCACGCCCACTTTTGCTCGGCGCAGTCGGCAGAACAGGTAGGGACTTAGGCCAGTGTGTTTGTCCGCGTGCTGTCTTTACTGCGCATGACAGCTTCGGACAAACACACTTGGCCTTTTATAGTATAGGATGTTTGTAAATGCAAATACCAATGCATTGTGTGATACTATTGGTTTGTTTCTGTATAATTGCTATTATTGTATTTTAACCGTAAACATAACGGGAAATCTAATCTTATTTTAATGAAATGGATGCATCATACCAAGTTAACACATTGTGAGACAGAATGAATGCCTAACGTGTGCCCGGCTGGCACTGCAAGGGTAAATCTGTAGCGCCCTTTTGCTGAAGAGCTCTGGTATGTTGCTAGAAAGATAAATCCTTATGACAGGTTGGGTTTTTCAGTCGTGATACCGTAATTACGCCATGGCTAGTTTAGCAGGCGGTCACATTCAGCAGATGTGCTTAGTCTAATGAAGGCTTTCAAAATTATGTCAGAAGATTTTTTTATTTTTTTTTTTGCTTCTTGCTAATGGCAGATTTCTTTTAATACAGCTTCAAAAATAGTAGTGGTGAGAACAAATGTTATCTCCTTTCCGCTTGCTATGTCTTTCATCTCCTTCCATCAGAACCAATTATTATTATTATGTGAGAGTCTATGTCAAGGTCAGAAAGTACATAGCAGTTCTAATACCAAGCCTTTCCCATGATTAACTGTCAATTAATAAGCTGCGCAGAAGCCAAGAGCAGGCCCTCAGAAGGAGAATTATCTTATTACAAATAATACGCGGATCAGCAGAATATTTTTACAGTATAATATTTCAGGAGGCAGTTTAACACAAATGTGAAAAACAAAAACATATGTTGTGGCTGAAAATACTTTTGGATGTTCCGTCTGCATATTGCTGCAGTTGTGAACAAGCGTTGTCTTCTTGTGTATGTGTTTATAGACCCGAGAGTTGCACGCTTAGACCCAAAGCACCATTGTAAAGGAACCATCTATCAAAAATACAACTTATTATAATCTTACTCATACACCAACACCGCTTACAAGCTATTTAAAGGAACCCTAAAGCCAAAGTTGAACTTTTATGACACAGTTTTAAACAACTTCCCAATTCACACCCATTATCAAAATGTGCACAGTCTTTTTATATGCACACTTTCTGAGGCACCCGCCCCTACTGAGCAGGTGCAAGAATTCACACTATATACAGTGGGTATAAAAAGTCTACACACTCTTTTGAAATTGCAGGTTTGTGAAATGTAAAGACAGAAATAACAATGCAAATGTCAGACTTTTTCCATCTATAATGGGATCTTCCAACAAACAAAAATCCAGAGAAAAAAAAAAGTTTATTATTAGGAAACATTGTAAATTAAAAAAAAAAAAAAAAAATTATATTGCACCCCCCATCCAACTAATACTTTGTGGAAGCACCTTTTGCACTTATTACAGCTGCAAGTCTTTGTGAATAAGTCTCTATTAACGTTGGAATTTTATCCCACTCTTCTTTGCAAGCAAAGTTAAAGGGACATGAACCCCAATTTTTTTCTTTCGTTCTATAGAAAGAGCATGCTATTTTAAACAACCTTCCCATTTACTTCTATTATCTTATTTGGTTCATTCTCTTGATATCCTTTGTTGGAAAGCATATCTAAATAGGCTCAGTAGCTGCTGATTGGTGGCTATACATAGATGCCTCGTCATTTGCTCACCAATATGCATTGCTATTTCTTCCACAAAGGATAGCTAAAGAATGAAGCAAATTAATTAATAGAAGTGAATTAGAATGTTGTTTAAAATTGCATTCTCTATCTGAATCATGAAAGAAAAATGTTGGGTTTCATGTCCCTTTAAATTTGCAAGGGGATCTCCTGTGTACAACTCTCTTTAGGTCATTCCACAGGTTTTCGATGGGATTGAGGTCCGGGCATTTCCAAATATTTGGTTTTCCTTTTCTGAAGCTATGTCTTGGTTAACTTGGAGGTTGGGGTCATTGCCATGTTGTGAAATTCCTCATTATCTTCAGCTTTCTCACAGAGGCCTGCAGGTTTTGTGCCAAAACATCTTGATATTTGGAGCTCTTCATTATTCCATCTATCTTGACAAGAGCCTGTGACGTAGCTGAAGAGAAGCAGCCCCAAAACATGATGCTACCACCACCAAGCTCCAAAGTCGGTATGGTGTTCCATAATGGGCTTTATTGGCTTTGTGCCACACCTATATATTTTAGTATTAAGCCAAAAAGTTCAGCCTTTGCTTCGGCAGATGATAGCACATTTTCCCACATGGTTTGGGGTACTGAATAAATCTTTTGGCATAATTTACATGGGGTTGGATGTTCTTTGTTTGTAAGAATGGGTCTCCGTTTTGCCACCCTACACCATAGCCCAGACATGCATAATACGAGAGCTATTGGTCACATGCAAGTAGTAACTGGCACCTACCAGAAATTCCTGTAACTCCACCAGTGTTACTGTTGGCCTCTTGGTAGCCTCCCTGATAAGTTTTTTTTCTCCTCGTCATCTTGATCTTTACAAGTTCTTTGTGGTGCCACGTTTTCTTCAGTTATTGATGATTGGTTTAACACTGCTCCATGATACATTCAGTGCCGTCAGTATTCTTTATATCCCTCTCCTGATTGGTACTTTTTAACAATTAGCTCTTGCAATTTCTTTGGCAACAATGCCGACCATGGCTCTCCCAGTAGGATGCAACCCCAAACATTCAAGTAAATCCTACAGCAACAGCTGACTTTAATCTGGGTTTAATCAGAATCCCTTTCATTGCTGGCAGCTGTATGCCATTTACCTACAGGCATGATTTAGAATGTGATTGGGTACATTATGCAGACTTATGCAATCAGGGTGCTGTCGTTTTTTTTTTTTTATTTAAAATGTTGCTAATAATTAAAGGGACATGAAATCCAAAAATTTTCTTTCATGATTCAGATGGATTATACATTTTTAAACAACTTTCCAATTTACTTTGTTTTATAATTTTTTTACTTTATTCTCTTGGTGTCCTTTATTGAAGAAGAAGCAATGCACTCCTGGAAGCTAGCTGAACACATTTTGTAAGCCAATGAAAATGGGCATACAATTTCAGCCACCAATTAGCAGCTAGCCCCAAGCTCCTAAGCCTATCTAGATATGCTTTTCAACAAAGGATAACAAGAGAATTAAGCAAATTAGACAATAGAAGTAAATTGAAAAGTTGTTTTAAAATTGTTCTATCTGAATCATGAAATAAATATTTTGGGTTTCATTTCAATTTTTAATTATTTTTTTTTCTCTCCTTATTTTAGTTTTTTGGAATATCACGTTACAGATGGAAAAATGTCTGACATTTAAATTGTTGTTATTTCTGTCTTTACATTCCAAAAACCTGCAATTTCATAATGGTCTATATAATCTTTTTTTTATGTCCGCTGTATGAATGCATTTTGTGATTGACTGATGGCTGTCATATGATGCAGATGGGAAGGAAAATGGATCTAAATTTGTCAGACAAAAATCTACTACTCATGTGAAATTCAGACTAAAGGGACAGTCAACCCAAAAACCATTTTAAGTTATACATATAAACTTTCCATGGATCATCATTTACCAATGTAGCCCAGTATTCTAATATATCGTGTTTGTCAATAAAATCACTTACTGTTCGCGCCGCCGCCGTTTCAAAATGTCTGTTAAGCCCCTCCCTTTTTTTGTCATCAGTGACATCCGCGTGTTCTTGTAATTTTTCTATCCTACTCGTAACCGGCTTTTGTGCATGCGCAATGCGCCTATTGTATTGAAGGGGAATGTTTGAACACAGGAACAAAAACACTGGCTCATTATCTGTGCGGTTCACAGTTGCAGCGTACCAGTGTCCTGTTTGTTCAACCCTCCGGGTTTAGTCCAAAACATCTCTAATTCTTCCTACTTTAGATTATCAAAAATAGAGAAGAGATTATGGTAATTTACAATTGCTTACTTAAAGGGCCATGATACCCAAATGTTGAAACACTTGAAAGTGATACAGCATAGCTGTAAAAAGCTGACTGGAAAATATCACCTGAACATCTCTATGTAAAAAAGAAAGATATTTTACCTCAAAAGTTCCTCAGTAGCCACATTCCATTGTAAAGGACTTCTAAGCAACAAATCAGTATGTCTGTCCCGGGACAGCGGAAGGAGCAAGCTTTCGTGCACACTCATCTTATTTCCCTATTCAGTTTAAGGAAGTTTAATATGAAATCTCATGAGAGTTAAGTCAATCATTTTTTTTATTTTTTTACCTGCAGCTGGGCAGTAACCGAGTATAACTTTTTACACAGAACTTACTCTGCTGAGCTGAGGAAATTGTGAGGATTTACATAGAGATGCTCAGGTGATATTTTCCTGTCAGCTTTTTACAATTATACATCAGTTTTGAGTGATTTAGCATATAAGTATTATGTCCCTTTAAGTGTTACAAATTCACAGAAAATGGGCATACTTATTGAAAACAGAGTCACAGCAAAAAAAACAACAAAGGTGATATAATGTAGCCTAGTCAGGGGCGAAACTACAGGGGGTGCAGAGGCCGCAGTTGCGACTGGGCCCCCAAGGGTGGGGGCCCAGCTTAAAAAATTTTTTTTTCTCTTGTAAGATGTATCGAGTCCACAAATTCATCCATACTTATGGGATATTCTCCTTCCCTACAGGAAGTGGCAGAGAGAGCACCCACAGCAGAGCTGTCCATATAGCTCCTCCCTTAGCTCCACCCCTAGTCATTCTCTCTGCCTGCTTAACTGCTAGGAAGGGCAAAGTGAGTGTGGTGACAAAAATGTTAAGTTTTTATTTTCTCAAGCAAAAGTTTGTTATTTTAAATGGTACCGGTGTGTACTATTTACTCTCTGGCAGAAAAGGGATGAAGATTTCTGCAAGGAGGATGATGATCTTAGCACTTTGTAACTAAGATTCACTGCTGTTCTCACAAGGGCTGAAGAGTACAGGAAAACTTCAGTTGGGGGGAACAGTTTGCAGGCTAAACTGCATTAAGGTCAGTCTATTTTTATTTTCTAGACAGACTGTGTTATTTCTAGCAAAGGCTGGCAATATCCCCATGAGGGAAAGGTAAGCTGTATTCAGTTAAAGAGGAATCCAAGCTTGCATAAAGGGCTCATAGTTACTGGTGACACTAATAGGAAAAAACGTTTTGGTTTAGTTACAAATAAAACATTTTTTGAGGGACTTTAAGGGGTCTTTGTGGCTTGTTTAAGGGTTATTAACCCACATGGCTAGTTTAAGAAACACTCTGTGGTGTTTTTTAGGCCCCATAACTTTGAGTGAGGTGGGAGGGGCCTATTTTCAGTTGCACAGTTTATTTACCTCAGAAGCATCCAGCTACTTCTCCAGAGATTCCTGCTGTATTTGAGGGCTGTAAAGAGGTTTTTTTTCCCCCACAAATCGTTCCTAAAGGGCAGGTAGGCGCCACAGCAAAAAAAAAAAAGCTGTGGCAAGGTGCTGAACGTTATTTTACCGGTTTTGAATTTTTTTTTCAATCCGGTTTTTACATTAAGGGGTTAATTGTTTTTAAGAAAATGTTTCCCATATCTGACACCATACAGGACTCGTGGCAGACTGTTCCTAAGGTGGAGGGAGCTATTTCTACTCTTGCTAAGCGTACAACTATACCTATCGAAGACAGTTGTGCTTTCATAGATCCTATGGATAAAAAATTAGAGGGTCTCCTAAAGAAAATTTTTGTTCATCAAGGTTTTCTTCTCCAACCTATTGCATGCATTGTTCCTGTAACTACTGCAGCTGCTTTCTGGTTTGAGGCTCTAGAAGAGGCTCTTCAGGTGGAGACTTCATTAGAGGATATTATGGATAGAATTAAGGCCCTTAAGTTGGCTAATTCTTTCATTACAGATGCCGCTTTCCAAATGGCTAAATTAGCGGCAAAGAATTCAGGTTTTTCCATTTTAGCACGCAGGGCGTTATGGCTTAAGTCCTGGTCTGCTGATGTGTCATCAAAATCTAAATTGTTGAACATCCCTTTCAAAGGAAAGACCCTATTCGGGCCTGCACTGAAAGAAATTATTTCAGACATCACTGGAGGGAAAGGCCATGCCCTCCCTCAGGATAAAACAAATAAGATGAGGACCAAACAAAATAATTTTCGTTCCTTTCGGAACTTCAAGGGTGGTCCCGCTTCAGCTTCCCCTGCAGCAAAGCAAGAGGGGAATTCTGTCCAATCCAAATCAGTCTGGAGACCTAACTAGGCTTGCAACAAAGGTAAACAGGCCAAGAAGCCTGCTGCTGTTTCTAAGACAGCATGAAGGGGTAGCCCCCGTTCCGGGACCGGATCTAGTAGGGGGCAGACTCTCTCTCTTTGCTCAGGCTTGGGCAAGAGATGTTCACGTTTCTGGGCTTTAGAAATTGTTTCCCAGGGATATCTTCTGGACTTCAAAGACTCCCCCCCCCCCCCCCAAGGGGGAGATTTCACATTTCTCAATTGTCTGCAAACCAGACAAAATGAGAGGCGTTCTTATGCTGTGTAGAAGACCTACATACCATGGGAGTGATCCGCCCAGTTCCAAGAGCGGAAAAAGGGCTAGGTTTTTACTCCAACCTGTTTGTGGTTCCCAAAAAAGAGGGAACTTTCAGACCAATCTTGGATCTCAAAATTCTAAACAAATTCCTCAGAGTGTTCTTCCTCTGATCCAGGAGGGTCAATATATGACTACCGTGGATTTAAAGGATGCGTATCTACACATCCCTATTCACAGAGATCATCATCAGTTCCTCAGATTCGCCTTCTGGACAGGCATTACCAGTTTGTGGCCCTTCCCTTCGGGTTGGCCACAGCTCCCAGAATTTTCACAAAGGTGCTAGGGTCCCTTTTGGCGGTTCTAAGACCGCGTGGTATAGCAGTGGCGCCTTATCTAGATGACATCTTAATTCAGGAGTCGACTTTCCAGCTAGCCAAGTCTCACACGGACATCATGTTGGCTTTTCTGAGATCTCACGGGTGGAAGGTGAACATAAAAAAGAGTTCTTTCGTCCCTCTCACAAGAGTTTCCTTCCTAGGGACTCTGATAGACTCGGTAGAAATTAAAATATTTCTGACGGAGGTCAGAAAATCAAAACTTTTAATCACTTGCCGAGCTCTTCATTCCATTCCTCGGCCATCAGTGGCTCAGTGTATGGAGGTAATCGAACTCACGGTAGCGGCAATGGACATAGTTCCCTATGCCCTCCTACACCTCAGACCACTGCAACTATGCATGCTCAAATAGTGGAATGGGGATTATGCAGATTTATCTCCTCATCTGCATCTGGACCAAGAGACCAGAGATTCTCTTCTTTTGTGGTTGTCTCAGGACCACCTGTCTCAGGGAATGTGTTTCCGTAGGCCAGAGTGGCTCATAGTAACGACAGATGCCAGCCTGCTAGGCTGGGGTGCAGTCTGGAAATCCCTGAAAGCACAGGGCTTATGGTCTTGGGAGGAATTTCTCCTCCCGATAAACATTCTAGAACTGAGAGCGATATTCAATGCGCTTCAGACGTGGCCTCAGCTAGCTACGGCCAAATTCATCAGATTTCAGTCGGACAACATCACGACTGCAGCCTATATCAATCATCAAGGAGGAACACGGAATTCTCTAGCCATGATGGAGGTAACCAAAATAATCCGATGGGCGGAGGATCACTCTTGCCATCTCTCAGCAATCCATATCCCAGGGGTAGAGAACTGGAAGGCGGATTTCCTAAGTCGTCAGACTTTTCATCCAGGGGAGTGGGAGCTCCATCCAGAGGTATTTGCCCAGCTGACTCAGCTATGGGGCACACCAGAATTGGATCTGATGGTGTCCCGACAGAACGCCAAACTTCCTTGTTACGGTTCCAGGTCCCGGGATCCCCAGGCGGTACTGATAGATGCTCTAGCAGTGCCCTGGTCCTTCAATCTGGCTTATGTATTTCCACTGTTTCCTCTCCTCCCACGTTTGGTTGCGAGAATCAAGCAGGAGAGAGCTTCTGTAATTCTGATAGCGCCTGTGTGCCCACGCAGGACTTGGTATGCAGACCTGGTGGACATGTCATCTGTTCCACTGTGGACTCTGCCAATGAGGCAGGACCTTCTAATCCAAGGTCCGTTCAAGCATCCAAATCTAATTTCTCTGCGTCTGACTGCTTGGAAATTGAACACCTGATTCTATCAAAGCCTGTTACCAGGAAAATCTATCATAAGATTTGGCGCAAATATCTTTGTTGGTGTGAATCCAAGGGTTACTCATGGAGTAAGATTAGGAATCCTAGAATTTTGTCCTTTCTCCAAGAAGGATTGGAGAAAGGATTATCAGCTAGTTCCTGGGACAATATCTGCTCTGTCTATTCTTTTACACAAACGTCTGGCAGATGTTCCAGACGTTCAAGCATGTAGTCAGGCCTTGGTCAGGATCAAGCCTGTATTTAAACCTGTTGCTCTGCCATGGAGTTTAAACTTGGTTCTTAAAGTTCTTCAAGGGGTTCCGTTTGAACCTATGCATTCCATAGATATTAAGCTTCTTTCTTGGAAAGTTTTGTTTTTAGTAGCTATCTCTTCAGCTCGAAGAGTTTCTGAGTTATCTGCTTTACAGTGTGACTCACCTTACCTAGTTTTCCATGCAGATAAGGTGGTTTTGCGTACCAAACCTGGGTTTCTTCCTAAGGTTTTTTCTAATAGGAATATCAATCAGGAGATTGTTGTTCCTTCTCTGTGTCCTAATCCTTCATCAAAGAAGGAATGTCTGTTGCACAATCTTGATGTGGTTCGTGCTTTAAAGTTCTACTTACAAGCAACTAAAGATTTCCGTCAAACATCTTCATAGTTTGTTGTTTATTCTGGTAAACGGAGAGGTCAAAAGGCTACGGCTACCTCTCTTTCCTTTTGGCTGAAAAGCTTAATCCGTTTGGCTTATGAGACTGCTGGCCAGCAGCATCCTGAAAGAATTACTGCTCATTCTACTAGAGCAGTGGCTTCCACATGGGCTTTTAAAAATGAGGCTTCTGTTGAACAGATTTGTAAGGCGGCGACTTGGTCTTCGCTTCATAAATTTTCCAAATTTTACAAATTTGATACTTTTGCTTCTTCGGAGGCTATTTTTTGGAGAAAGGTTCTACAAGCAGTGGTGCCTTCTGTTTAAGGTACCTGTCTTGTCCCTCCCTTCATCCGTGTCCTAAAGCTTTGGTATTGGTATCCCATAAGTATGGATGAATCAGTGGACTCGATGCATCTTACAAGAGAAAACAGAATTTATGCTTACCTGATAAATTTCTTTCTCTTGTGATGTATCGAGTCCACGGCCCGCCCTGTCTATTTAAGACAGGTAGTATATTTTTATTTAAAAAACTTCAGTCACCACTGCACCCTATAGTTTCTCCTTTTTCTTCCTAGCCTTCGGTCGAATGACTGGGGGGTGGAGCTAAGGGAGGAGCTATATGGACAGCTCTGCTGTGGGGGCTCTCTCTGCCACTTCCTGTAGGGAAGGAGAATATCCCATAAGTATGGATGAATCCGTGGACTCGATACATCACAAGAGAAAGAAATTTATCAGGTAAGCATAAATTCTGGGTTTTTTTTTTTTTTTTACAATAAAAAATGTTGACCTGCCACTACCTGCACTGATATCATGTGAGTGTGACATGATGCTTCACTAGTGTCTGACTACAGGGGTTAGTTTTTCTGTTTTACTCATTGGTGTTTATGTGTGTGTGTGTGTATGTTTGTATGTGAGTGTGTGTGTGTATTTATGCATGTATGTGTGTGTGTGTGTGTGTGTTTATGCATGTATGTGTGTGTGTTTGTATGTGACTGTGTGTGTATTTATGCATGTATGTGTGTGTGTGTATGTTTGTATGTGACTGTGTGTATTTATGCATGTATGTGTGTGTATGTTTGTATGTGACTGTGTGTGTATTTATGCATGTGTGTGTGTGTTTATGCATGTATGTGTGTATTTATGCATGTATGTGTGTGTGTGTGTGTGTATTTTTGTGGAACCAGCAAATTACAGACCTTGTTACTATAGCATGGGGGGGGGGGGGGCAGGGTGTAAACAGTGTCAGTCTATATAGTACCACTATATACAGTACGGGGGGGGGGGTGCTGGACCATGTCACAGACTACTGTGGTCACTTTATAAAGTACTGGGGTGGGTAGAGTCAGGCCAGCCATCTCACCGGCAGATTACAGACTGTGTCACTGACTCACTATATACAGTACTGGTGGGTTAAACAGTGTCACTATACACAGTAATAGGGGGTCAGACCATCTCATGGACTGTGGGCACAGGGTACCTCCTTTTGCAGACATGTAATCTGATTCACATTTTTTTCCTGTGTTAAATGTAAAAAAAAAAAAAGATATGTATCAAATTCACTTCTTTTTTTTGGGGGGTGCGGTGGGGGCCCTTCTTAGATTCTTGCACCTGGGCCCTGTGGTTTCTAGTTACGCCTCTGAGCCTAGTATTAGAATATGTGCAGACTTATGTTGTACTCTAAAGAAGGGCTTGTGTAGTGAAACTATAACCTACAGATATTGACGTTGTATTTGCACTGTGACATTACATACTTGGGAAGGTACGTTAGATACATTACTACTGTTTATTATCCTCTTGATTTAATGCGCACTTGCTGTGAACTGAACCACCTAAGCCGTCTACGCTACCTAAGAACAGAGCATTAGCATATAAAGAAACAAACAAATAACTCCATGTATATTAAAACAAACTGCTTTTGTCCCTCAGCAAAACCTTGCACCACTATATCAAAACGCTTCGATAGCAGTCAAGACAAATACATTTAAAATCCTCACATGCAGCTCCAATCCGTTCCCTCAATGAACAGTCACAGATTAAGCACGGTTCATATATAACGATAAAACTCACGCCACATACGGAGTGTAGGTAATAGCAGAACCACAATTGCGTCCTCATTAGAATATAAAGTAAAATATTATTCTTGCAAAACTAGGTTCGGAATAATCACTGTATCAAGTGCATTGCATATTATTAAACATTATAGCTGATAAAAGGCAGCAATTCATTTTAAAGGGACATAATCTTACAAAAAGAAAATACACTTGCTGCACTATCACATGCATATAGTAACTGTTTAATCTAATTTTTTGCTGTGACTCTGTTTTCAATATGTATGCTCATTTTCTATGAATCTGTAACACTTAAGCAAGCAGTTGTAAATTACCATAATCTCTATTGCTGATAATCATTTTTGCATTATTGACCCTAGATAATAATGTGTTTAACCATAAGTAAGGTTAAAGGGACAGTCTAGTCAAAATTAAAGTTTTATGATTCAGATAGGGCAGTAATTTTTATTTATTTTTTTTAAACTTGTTTTATTAGTTTTTCCAAATAACACACAAACTTAAACAAAGAGAAGAAAGGGGCACAATTTTCACAAAACATAAAATGAGCTTAAAGAGGTACACATAGTTCTTAACCTAAACCCCAACTTCTCCTGTGGGAAGTTGGGGGGATACATCTATCTTTATCAAGGATATTGATGGATATTTGGCATAAGAGATGAATAAAACCTCTAAAATGATTGCACTTAATTACCTTTTAAGCAACCAAAACTAACTATCTTGTACCCCAACAACAAATTCAAGAATTTCTTAGCAATATCTGTCCTTGTCAAGAATTTTAACTAATGGACCTAACGAGTAAGTACAATCACTCATTAACTGTAGCTCTCTACCAATTTAAACAAATCAATTATCATGTACCCTGACTTCTCATGCAGGGATAAAAAAGAAAGAAGGAGAAAAAGAAAAAAAAAAAAAGAAAAAAATACAAGAAAATAAAATTGTCTTCTCTCTCCCCTTCTCACCAAGTGCCCAATAATACTAAATCAGTATTTCTGAAAGGGAATATTAAATATTCAATTTCAGGAGGCGAAAAAATCTTGATAAATTTTGCCCATTTATCAAAGAAGAATTTTATTTCCCTTTCTAGGTTTAGATCTGTAGCTTTCTGTTCAATTAGGTATTGTTTTCTGAGATCATTTTTAACGTCAGTGATTGATGGTACTATCTTGCTTTTCCAGTTTTTGAATATTAAGTTTCTGGCTGCTAAGATGACTAGGTTCACAATTTTAGAGTCCGTAAAATTATTATTCTTGTCAACTAAAAAGATAATATAGATCAATGTTATTTTGAGGGGGATGATTTTTAATGTTTTGTTTAGCCAGTATTCTAAAATTGTATAATTCTTGGACATTCCCATATAATATGGACTAGATCCGCTGCAGGTAGGCTGCATTTAGGGCACTTATTGAAGTTCATGTTGTACCATCTGTAACCCCTCTCTGGTGTGTAATATGTTTGGTATAAAAGTTTTAAATGTGACTCTCTCCAGGTCTCAGCCATGGTGGCTTCCAGCGATAGTTGAATTGACCTGGACACTTGTAATTCGCTATTTACACTGACCTGGTTTACCCATTTTTGGGCTATTCTCATTAGATTCTCATCTCCTTTGTGAGAAACAAGGAGATTATACCATGGGGCTATGGAGAAATGTCCTGTTCTGTTTAGTATTATCCAATTGTCCAAATTGCCCCACATCCATTTCCAATTGTATTTATTGATTAATTGCCAAGCGTAATGCCTGGTTTGTAAGTACATAAAAAATTCCTGATTTTTTAAATTAAATTCCAATTTCAATTCCTTGAACGACTTAATGGCGCCTGATTCTTGCTTAAAGAGCTGCGAGACCCTTGTTAGTCCTTGATTATGCCAGCGTTGTAGGATTTGATCTTGTGTTCTCTCCTGGAACTCTGGGTTCTCTAGGAAAGTTTGGTAAGTTGGTATTTGAGTATTTACCTGAATGTGGGAACCAATTTTTCCCCAAGCTATAAGTACCGTGTATATAGTCTTCAAGTCTTTTATTTGTTTAGGTATTTGTTGGGGAGAAATGTGCAATAGAGATACTGGTGAGAGCGGCTTTGTCGCGCTTTGTTCAAGATTGTAATCAGAGAAATGATTTGATTCTGCAATCCAATCTGCCGCGATACGCCCTAGAAAAGCCAAATTGTACAGGAATAGATCAGGCAGAGCCATTCCACCTTTTTGTTTAGGAAGCGTTAATCTCTTTAGAGAGATTCTAGGTTTCTTAGCTTGCCATATAAAATGGCGGAGGGCTGTGTTAAACTTCTTGACATCATATGCTTTTAAGATTAGTGGGAGATTTTGAAACAGATAACAGATCTTTGGCAATATAACCATTTTAAACCGCGCTATTCGTCCCGCTATTGAAAGGGGGAGATTTTGCCAATTCCTCATTTGTTGTAGTGCTTGATGGAGAATAGGGGTAAAGTTTAACGAGTACCATTCCAGGGGATTTGCTGAAATGATGACCCCAAGATATCTAAATGAATTGGAAACTATTTTGAATGGATTGTCAGTCAGGCAGTTATTTTTTACCCTTAGCCACAATATTTCTGATTTAGTGCTGTTCATTTTATATCATGTGAAGAGGCCAAAGGTATCGATTATACTTAATAGCTTGGGGATATTCTTATTGGTATTAGCTATATAAACAAGGAGATCATCAGCATACAGCGCCACTTTAGCCTATTTCTTGCCAATTGAAATACCTTATACCTTTGATTTGTTGCCTTATTTTTATAGCAAACGGCTCAATTGCTAGATCAAATAACAAGGGTGACAGTGGACACCCTTGTCTTGTACCTTTTTCTAACTTGATTTTGCTTGATACCTGACCATGAATAACTAAACTTGTAGATACTTGTGAACAGATGTTTTTGACTAGGTTGAGGAAATTGTTTGACAGTCCAAACCTGCTTAATGTGTCGAATAAATGATAGTGATTAACCCTGTCAAAGGCTTTTTCAGCATCTATTGCAACTACTGCTGCATCTGAGTATGATGTTTGAAGTTTACCCTCAGAGTTTTTAAAATAGTCAACAATCAAAAGAAGTTGTCTAATCTTAGCAGCTGAGCTGCGATTGTACAAGAACCCCGCTTGATCTTTATGGATGATCTCAACTAGTCCCTTTTGCAGTCTCTTGGCTAGTATAGATGTAAAAATTTTGTAGTCAGAGTTTAACAATGCGATGGGTCTGTATGATTCTCTTTTTTGCGGACTCTTACTCTTAGGGCAGTAATTTTAAACAACTTTCTTGTTCTTTTGGTATTCTTTGTTGAAAGCTAAACCTAGGTAAGCTTGTATGCTAATTTATAAGCCCTTGAAAGCCGCCTCTTATCTCAGTGCATTTTGCCAGTTTTTCACAGTTCGACTGCACTAGTTCACATGTGTCATATAGATAACATTGTGCTCCCTCCCATGGAGTTATGTATGAGTCAGCACTGATTGGCTAAAATGCAAATCTGTCAAAAGAACTGAGATACGGGGGCAGTCTGCAGATGCTTACATACAAGGTTATCACAGAGGTAAAAAGTATATTAATATAACTGAGATACCGGGCAGGCTGCAGAGGCTTAGATAGAGATTTATTACAGAGGTAATAAGTGTATTAATATAACTGAGATAAGGAGCAGTCTGCAGAGGCTTAGATACAGGGTAATCGCAGAGGTAAATGTATATTAATATAACTGAGATACAGGGGCAGTCTGCAGAGGCTTAGCTACAAGATAATCACAGCGGTAAACATTATATTAATATCTGAGATAAGGAGCAGTCTGCAAAGGCTTAGATACAGGGTAATCACAGAGGTAAAAAGTATATTAATGTAACTGAGATAAGGGGCAGTCTGCAGAGGCTTACATACAAGGTAATCACAGAGGTAAAAAGCAATGCTGGCAGAACCAGGAGCGTCAGTTGCATATACATACATACATACATACATACAGTAAAAAATATATTAATATAACTGAGATAAGGAGCAGTCTGCAGAGGCTTAGATACAAGGTAATCACAGAGGTAAATGTATATTAATATAACTGAGACACAGGGGCAGTCTGCAGAGGCTTAGATACAGGGTAATTACAGAGGTAAAAAGTATATTAATATAACTGAGATAAGGGGCAGTCTGCAGAGGCTTAGATACAGGGTAATCACAGAGGTAAAAAGTATATTAATTGAGATAAGGGACAGTCTGCAGAGGCTTAGCTACAAGATAATCACAGATGTAAACAGGTAAAGGGGCAGTCTGCAGAAGCTTACATACAAGG
>NC_069508.1:208739492-208789492 GCF_027579735.1 Bombina bombina
TAACTGTGAAAATTGTTGATTTTCTAAATTCTGCTTAGTAATGGGCACTGCCATGTTTGAATTTTAAGTTTTTTTCATTATGTCACTCTCATGCTGAGAACAATTAGGGACAGTTTTAAAGGGACATTATACACTCATTTTTTCTTTGCATAAATGTTTTGTAGATGATCCATTTATATAGGCAATAAAGTTTTTTTGTTTAATGGATAGTTTTGCTTATTTTTAAATAACATTGCTCTTATTTTCAGTTTCCTAACCAAGTCACAAAGTTTTATGAGAATACGGTCTGCTACCTACTCCAGCTTGCTGCTGTTTCTGTAAAGGGTCTTTTCATATGCAAAAGACGGGGGGGGGGGGAGTGTCTTATTTCCCACTTGCAGTGGGCTTTCCAACTACCTTTTCAACAGAGCTAAACTGAGAGCGTCTAAGTAAGTTTTTTAATCAGTTTTATACTGGATTTTTATATCAGTATCTGTGCATCTTATTCTGTATAGTAGTGTCTATTACATGCAGTTATATGACAATTAGTATATACTGTATATTTATATCAGTATCTGTACTTATTCTGTATAGTAGTGTCTATTACATGCAGTTATATGACAATTAGTGTATACTGTATATTTATATCAGTATCTGTACATATTCTGTATAGTAGTGTCTATTACATGCAGTTATATGACAATTAGTGTATACTGTATATTTATATCAATATCTGTACATATTCTGTATAGTAGTGTCTATTACATGCAGTTATATGACAATTAGTGTATACTGTATATTTATATCAGTATCTGTACACATTCTGTATAGTAGTGTCTATTACATGCAGTTATGACAATTAGTGTATACTGTATATTTATATCAGTATCTGTACATATTCTGTATAGTAGTGTCTGTTACATGCAGTTATATGTAATTAGTGTATACTGTATATTTATATCAGTATCTGTATATATTCTGTATAGTAGTGTCTGTTACATGCAGTTATATGACAGTGTATACTGTATATTTATATCAGTGTCTGTACATATTCTGTATAGTAGTGTCTATTACATGCAGTTATATGACAATTAGTGTATATTGTATATTTATATTAGTATCTGTACATATTCTGTATAGTAGTGTCTATTACATGTAGTTATATGACAATTAGTGTATACTGTATATTTGTATCAGTATCTGTACATATCCTGTATAGTAGTGTCTATTACATGCAGTTATATGACAATTAGTGTATACTGTATATTTATATCAGTATCTGTACATATTCTGTATAGTAGTGTCTATTACATGCAGTTATATGACAATTAGTGTATACTGTATATTTATATCAGTATCTGTACATAGTCTGTATAGTAGTGTCTATTACATGCAGTTATATGACAATTAGTGTATACTGTATATTTATATCAGTATCTGTACATATTCTGTATAGTAGTGTCTGTTACATGCAGTTATATGACAATTAGTGTATACTGTATAGTTACATCAGTATCTGTACATATTCTGTATAGCAGTGTCTATTACATACAGTTATATGACAATTAGTGTATACTGTATATTTATATCAGTATCTGTACATATTCTGTATAGTAGTGTCTATTACATGCAATTATATGACAATTAGTGTATACTGTATATTTATATCAGTATCTGTACATATTCTGTATAGCAGTGTCTATTACATGCAGTTATATGACAGTGTATACTGTATATTTATATCAGTATTTGTACATATTCTGTATAGTAGTGTCTATTACATGCAGTTATATGACAATTAGTGTATACTGTATATTTATATCAGTATCTGTACATATTCTGTATAGTAGTGTCTATTACATGCAGTTATATGACATTTAGTGTATACTGTATATTTATATCAGTATCTGTACATATTCTGTATAGTAGTGTCTATTACATGCAGTTATATGACATTTAGTGTATACTGTATATTTATATCAGTATCTGTACATATTCTGTATAGTAGTGTCTATTACATGCAGTTATATGACATTTAGTGTATACTGTATATTTATATCAGTATCTGTACATATTCTGTATAGTAGTGTCTATTACATGCAGTTATATGACATTTAGTGTATACTGTATATTTATATCAGTATCTGTACATATTCTGTATAGTAGTGTCTGTTACATGCAGTTATATGACAATTAGTGTATAGTATATATTTATATCAGTGTCTGTACATATTCTGTATAGTAGTGTCTATTACATGCAGTTATATGACATTTAGTGTATACTGTATATTTATATCAGTATCTGTACATATTCTGTATAGTAGTGTCTATTACATGCAGTTATATGACAATTAGTGTATACTGTATATTTATATCAGTATCTGTACATATTCTGTATAGTAGTGTCTATTACATGCAGTTATATTACAATTAGTGTATACTGTATATTTATATCAGTATCTGTATATATTCTTTATAGTAGTGTCTATTACATGCAGTTATATGACAATTAGTGTATACTGTATATTTATATCAGTATCTGTACATAGTCTGTATAGTAGTGTCTATTACATGCAGTTATATGACAATTAGTGTATACTGTATATTTATATCAGTATCTGTACATATTCTCTATACTAGTGTCTATTACATGCAGTTATATGACAATTAGTGTATACTGTATATTTATATCAGTATCTGTACATATTCTGTACAGTAGTGTCTATTACATGCCGTTATGACAATTAGTACATACTGTATATTTATATCAGTATCTGTACATATTCTGTATAGTAGTGTCTATTACATGCAGTAATTTGACAATTAGTGTATACTGTATATTTATATCAGTGTCTGTACATATTATGTATAGTAGTGTCTATTACATGCAGTTATATGACAATTAGTGTATACTGTATATTTATATCAGTATCTGTACATATTCTGTATAGTAGTGTATATTACATGCAGTTATATGACAATTAGTATATACTGTATATCAATAGCTGTACATATTCTGTATAGTAGTGTATATTACATGCAGTTATATGACAATTAGTATATACTGTATATCAATAGCTGTACATATTCTGTATAGTAGTGTCTATTACATGCCGTTGTATGACAATTAGTGTATACTGTATATTTATATCAGTATCTCTACATATTCTGTATAGTAGTGTCTATTACATGCAGTTATATGTAATTAGTGTATACTGTATATTTATATCAGTATCTGTACATATTCTGTATAGTAGTGTCTAGTACATGCAGTTATATGACAATTAGTATATACTGTATATTTATATCAGTATCTGTACATATTCTGTATAGTAGTGTCTGTTACATGCAGTTATATGACAATTAGTGTATACTGTATATTTATATCAGTATCTGTACATATTCTGTATAGTAGTGTCTGTTACATACAGTTATATGTAATTAATGTATACTGTATATTTATATCAGTATCTGTACATATTCTGTATAGTAGTGTCTATTACATGCAGTTATATGACAATTAGTGTATACTGTATATTTATATCAGTATCTGTACATATTATGTATAGTAGTGTCTATTACATGCAGTTATATGACAATTAGTGTATACTGTATATTTATATCAGTATCTGTACATATTCTGTATAGTAGTGTCTATTACATGCAGTTATATGACAATTAGTGTATAGTGTATATTTATATCAGTATCTGTACATATTCTGTATAGTAGTGTCTATTACATTCAGTTATATGACAATTAGTGTATACTGTATATTTATATCAGTATCTGTACATATTCTGTATAGTAGTGTCTATTACATTCAGTTATATGACAATTAGTGTATACTGTATATTTATATCAGTATCTGTACATATTCTGTATAGTAGTGTCTATTACATGCAGTTATATGACAATTAGTGTATACTGTATATTTATATCAGTATCTGTACATATTATGTATAGTAGTGTCTATTACATGCAGTTATAAGACAATTAGTGTATAATGTATATTTATATCAGTATCTGTACATATTCTGTATAGTAGTGTCTATTACATGCAGTTATATGACAATTAGTGTACACTGTATATTTATATCAGCATCTGTACATATTCTGTATAGTAGTGTCTATTACATGCAGTTATATGACAATTAGTGTATACTGTATATTTATATCAGTATCTGTACATATTCTGTATAGTAGTGTCTATTACATGCAGTTATATGACAATTAGTATATACTGTATATTTATATCAGTATCTGTACATATTCTGTATAGTAGTGTCTATTGCATGCAGTTATATGACAATTAGTGTATACTGTATATTTATATCTCTACACATTCTGTATAGTAGTGTCTATTACATGCAGTTATATGACAATTAGTGTATACTGTATATTTATATCAGTATCTGTACATATTCTGTATAGTAGTGTCTATTACATGCAGTTATATGTAATTAGTGTATACTGTATATTTATATCAGTATCTGTACATATTCTGTATAGTAGTGTCTATTACATGCAGTTATATGTAATTAGTGTATACTGTATATTTATATCAGTATCTGTACATATTCTGTATAGTAGTGTATATTACATGCAGTTATATGACAATTAGTGTATACTGTATATTTATATCAGTATCTGTACATATTCTGTATAGTAGTGTCTATTACATGCAGTTATATGACAATTAGTGTATACTGTATATTTATATCAGTATCTGTACATATTCTGTATAGTAGTGTCTATTACATGTAGTTATATGACAATTAGTGTATACTGTATATTTATATCAGTATCTATACATATTCTGTATAGTAGTGTCTATTACATGTAGTTATATGACAATTAGTGTATACTGTATATTTATATCAGTATCTGTACATATTCTGTATAGTAGTGTCTGTTACATGTAGTTATATGACAATTAGTGTATACTGTATATTTATATCAATATCTATACATATTCTGTATAGTAGTGTCTGTTACATGTAGTTATATGACAATTAGTGTATACTGTATATTTATATCAGTATCTGTACATATTCTGTATAGTAGTGTCTATTACATGCAGTTATATGACAATTAGTGTATACTGTATATTTATATCAGTATCTGTACATAATCTGTATAGTAGTGTGTATTACATGCAGTTATATGACTATTAGTGTATACTGTATATTTATATCAGTATCTGTACATATTCTGTATAGTAGTGTCCGTTACATACAGTTATATGACAATTAGTGTATACTGTATATTTATATCAGTATCTGTACATATTCTGTATAGTAGTGTCTGTTACATGCAGTTATATGACAATTAGTGTATACTGTATATTTATATCAGTATTTGTACATATTCTGTATAGTAGTGTCTATTACATGCAGTTATATGTAATTAGTGTATACTGTATATTTATATCAGTATCTGTACATATTCTGTATAGTAGTGTCTATTACATGCAGTTATGTGACAATTAGTGTATACTGTATATTTATATCAGTATCTGTACATATTCTGTATAGTAGTGTCTATTACATGCAGTTATATGACAATTAGTGTACACTGTATATTTATATCAGTATCTGTACATATTCTGTATAGTAGTGTCTATTACATGCAGTTATATGACAATTAGTGTACACTGTATATTTATATCAGTATCTGTACATATTCTGTATAGTAGTGTCTGTTACATGCAGTTATATGACAATTAGTGTATACTGTATATTTAGATCAGTATCTGTACATATTCTGTATAGTAGTGTCTATTACATGCAGTTATATGACAATTAGTGTATACTGTATATTTATATCAGTATCTATACATATTCTGTATAGTAGTGTCTATTACATGCAGTTATATGACAATTAGTGTATACTGTATATTTATATCAGTACCTGTACATATTCTGTATAGTAGTGTCTATTACATGCAGTTATATGACAATTAGTGTATACTGTATATTAATATCAGTATCTATACATATTCTGTATAGTAGTGTCTATTACATGCAGTTATATGACAATTAGTGTATACTGTATATTTATATCAGTATCTGTACATATTCTGTATAGTAGTGTCTATTACATGCAGTTATATGTAATTAGTGTATACTGTATATTTATATCAGTATCTGTACATATTCTGTATAGTAGTGTCTATTACATGCAGTTATATGACAATTAGTGTATACTGTATATTTATATCAGTATCTGTACATATTCTGTATAGTAGTGTCTATTACATGCAGTTATATGACAATTAGTGTATACTGTATATGTATATCAGTATCTGTACATATTCTGTATAGTAGTGTCTGTTACATGCAGTTAAATGACAATTAGTATATACTGTATATTTATATCAGTATCTGTACATATTCTGTATAGTAGTGTCTATTACATGCAGATATATGAAAATTAGTGTATACTGTATATTTATATCAGTATCTGTACATATTCTGTATAGTAGTGTCTATTACATGCAGTTATATGACAATTAGTGTATACTGTATATTTATATCAGTACTGTACATATTCTGTATAGTAGTGTCTATTACATGCAGTTATATGACAATTAGTGTATACTGTATATTTATATCAGTATCTGTAGATATTCTGTATAGTAGTGTCTGTTACATGCAGTTATATGAAAATTAGTGTATACTGTATATTTATATCAGTATCTGTACATATTCTGTATAGTAGTGTCTGTTACATGCAGTTATATGACATTTAGTGTATACTGTATATTTATATCAGTACTGTACATATTCTGTATAGTAGTGTCTATTACATGCAGTTATATGACAATTAGTGTATACTGTATATTTATATCAATATCTGTACATATTCTGTATAGTAGTGTCTATTACATGCAGTTATATGACATTTAGTGTATACTGTATATTTATATCAGTACTGTACATATTCTGTATAGTAGTGTCTATTACATGCAGTTATATGACAATTAGTGTATACTGTATATTTATATCAATATCTGTACATATTCTGTATAGTAGTGTCTATTACATGCAGTTATATGACAATTAGTGTATACTGTATATTTATATTAGTATCTGTACATATTCTGTATAGTAGTGTCTATTACATGCAGTTATATGACAATTAGTGTATACTGTATATTTATATCAGTATCTGTACATATTCTGTATAGTAGTGTCTATTACATGCAGTTATATGACAATTAGTATATACTGTATATTTATATCAGTATCTGTACATATTCTGTATAGTAGTGTCTATTACATGCAGTTATATGACAATTAGTGTATACTGTATATTTATATCAGTATCTGTACATATTCTGTATAGTAGTGTCTATTACATGCAGTTATATGTAATTAGTGTATACTGTATATTTATATCAGTATCTGTACATATTCTGTATAGTAGTGTCTGTTACATGCAGTTATATGACAATTAGTGTATACTGTATATTTATATCAGTACCTGTACATATTCTGTATAGTAGTGTCTGTTACATGCAGTTATATGTAATTAGTGTATACTGTATATTTATATCAGTATCTGTACATATTCTGTATAGTAGTGTCTATTACATGCAGTTATATGACAATTAGTATATACTGTATATTTATATCAGTATCTGTACATATTCTGTATAGTAGTGTCTATTACATGCGGTTATATGACAATTAGTGTATACTGTATATTTATATCAGTATCTATACATATTCTGTATAGTAGTGTCTATTACATGCAGTTATATGACAGTGTATACTGTATATTTATATCAGTATCTGTACATATTCTATATAGTAGTGTCTATTACATGCAGTTATATGTAATTAGTGTATACTGTATATTTATATCAGTATCTGTACATATTCTGTATAGTAGTGTCTATTACATGCAGTTATATGACAATTAGTGTATACTGTATATGTATATCAGTACAGTACATATTCTGTATAGTAGTGTCTATTACATGCAGTTATATGAAAATTAGTGTATACTGTATATTTATATCAGTATCTGTACATATTCTGTATAGTAGTGTCTATTACATGCAGTTATATGACAATTAGTGTATACTGTATATGTATATCAGTATCTGTACATATTCTGTATAGTAGTGTCTGTTACATGCAGTTATATGACAATTAGTATATACTGTATATTTATATCAGTATCTGTACATATTCTGTATAGTAGTGTCTATTACATGCAGATATATGAAAATTAGTGTATACTGTATATTTATATCAGTATCTGTACATATTCTGTATAGTAGTGTCTATTACATGCAGTTATATGACAATTAGTGTATACTGTATATTTATATCAGTACTGTACATATTCTGTATAGTAGTGTCTATTACATGCAGTTATATGACAATTAGTGTATACTGTATATTTATATCAGTATCTGTACATATTCTGTATAGTAGTGTCTATTACATGCAGTTATATGACAATTAGTGTATAGTGTATATTTATATCAGTATCTGTACATATTCTGTATAGTAGTGTCTATTACATGCAGTTATATGACAATTAGTGTATACTGTATATTTATATCAGTACAGTACATATTCTGTATAGTAGTGTCTATTACATGCAGTTATATGAAAATTAGTGTATACTGTATATTTATATCAGTATCTGTACATATTCTGTATAGTAGTGTCTGTTACATGCAGTTATATGACAATTAGTGTATACTATATATTTATATCAGTACTGTACATATTCTGTATAGTAGTGTCTATTACATGCAGTTATATGACAATTAGTGTATACTGTATATTTATATCAATATCTGTACATATTCTGTATAGTAGTGTCTATTACATGCAGTTATATGACAATTAGTGTATACTGTATATTTATATTAGTAT
This sequence comes from Bombina bombina, assembly GCF_027579735.1. Taxonomy (NCBI): domain Eukaryota; kingdom Metazoa; phylum Chordata; class Amphibia; order Anura; family Bombinatoridae; genus Bombina; species Bombina bombina. The sequence goes on from NC_069508.1 coordinate 208,748,370, forward strand.
CTGTACATATTCTGTATAGTAGTGTCTATTACATGCAGTTATATGACAATTAGTATATACTGTATATTTATATCAGTATCTGTACATATTCTGTATAGTAGTGTCTATTACATGCGGTTATATGACAATTAGTGTATACTGTATATTTATATCAGTATCTGTACATATTCTATATAGTAGTGTCTATTACATGCAGTTATATGACAATTAGTGTATACTGTATATTTATATCAGTATCTGTACATATTCTGTACAGTAGTGTCTATTACATGCCGTTATATGACAATTAGTGTATACTGTATATTTATATCAGTATCTGTACATATTCTGTATAGTAGTGTCTATTACATGCAGTTATATGACAATTAGTGTATACTGTATATTTATATCAGTATCTGTACATATTCTGTATAGTAGTGTCTATTACATACAGTTATATGTAATTAGTGTATACTGTATATTTATATCAGTATCTGTACATATTCTGTATAGTAGTGTCTATTACATGCAGTTATATGTAATTAGTGTATACTGTATATTTATATCAGTATCTGTACATATTCTGTATAGTAGTGTCTATTACATGCAGTTATATGACAGTTAGTGTATACTGTATATTTATATCAGTATCTGTACGTATTCTGTATAGTAGTGTCTATTACATGCAGTTATATGTAATTAGTGTATACTGTATATTTATATCAGTATCTGTACATATTCTGTATAGTAGTGTCTATTACATGCAGTTATATGACAGTTAGTGTATACTGTATATTTATATCAGTATCTGTACATATTCTGTATAGTAGTGTCTATTACATGCAGCTATATGACAATTAGTGTATACTGTATATTTATATCAGTATCTGTACATATTCTGTATAGTAGTGTCTATTACATGCAGTTATATGTAATTAGTGTATACTGTATATTTATATCAGTATCTGGGCATCTTATTCTTTATAGTAATGTCTTTTACATGCAGTTGTGTGAAAATTAGTGTATACTGTCCCTTTAAGAAAGTAATAGAAGAGACTCTCCAAACAGCCTTTTTTTTTTTCAAAAATCCATTTTATTGTTTGATTTATATCTTTACTTTCGGCTGCGTCCATTACTTTATAGACACGTAATTTTACACTTATATATTCAATATTTAAACAACTAATATCATTTTAAAAATCGACATATTATTCTAACACTGATCTTTGCTTTGAATACATAATTATGTCTGGTCTGTATTTACTGTTTAAGCAACGAGAATACACACGGCACCAGTTATATGACAGACAAGTGCCTGCACAGTGCGTATGCACCAATTATAGACTCCCTTTACATATATGGAAAAAGAAAACATGCATTTTATCTTCCATACTATGTGTGACATCCTCCCCCTATAACTTGTTCTGTACGTCTGAGAGAGAGAGATACAGACACTTTACATCTAGAAAAAGTGTTTATTCCAGCTGTAATAAAAAAAAAAAAAAAAAAGATACTTATATTTTAGTTCTATTTATTTACTGTAAAACGTATGTTTGTTTTTTTCCAGAAAGGTGAGAAAATGACCCAAGATGAAGTGTACTCTGTGTTGCTTTTAAATGAAACAAACAGCAATGGTAGATTAGACTACAATAAGGTACGCAATTCATGCCCTTTCATCTATGCAACAATGTGTAGTAGTTGTGCAAATCAGAAATGGAAAAGTCGCAAACAAAATATGTCATCCTGTTTTTGTTTTTTCATTATTATTATCATAGCAAGATGGTCAGATGGACATTAAACAACTTGTATTTGCAATACTTTTTTTTCTGAGGTCTTGTAATGAATTAACAAACCAGCCAAATGTGAAACATTCTGAATACATTAACATTGTCTTTCCTGCAATTGTTTTTCAAAAGCCAGAATCCTACCACTTTCCTTGTATAGAGGAGCAAATCTTGACTTGTTACTGTATTATGCATTGTTTTTTTTTTAAATCTTTTTCACCTTTTTGTTCAATTATGGACAGACTAGTCTTAAAGCCCCATGTACACGGGCCAAAATCATCTCTCCCTTCAAGAACCTTTCCCTACCCTCTGATCCCCTCTCCCTGAACGCCCCTCCCTGCCGCTCTCAACATTTTATTTTCTGCAGCGTTATGGTCCCACCCGCTTCCGTTCCCCTCCAGCGATGGGCCGCCACCGGCCTTCCTCCTAACACTCCCACGCCACCAACGATCGGCACCACTGCTGCCCGATGCATAACTATTTCTGCAATGCCCCACTTGTGGGGCATGCAGAAATTGCGTGATCTTGCTACTTTTAGCGAGATTCCGGCACAGAGAGACTCAGGGCTTAGCGAATAGTACCATCCTCGCACTTGTGTCGCACATTCTCTACTGTGCACTCGCGTTGGTCATATAGGGGTTAAGGCCAGGTATGTTTTTCTCGCGCAGTCTCTACTGCGGATGACTGCGTCGGACAAACATACTTGGCCTTTTATAATACAGGATGTATAGCAAGGTTAGGTTTGTGAAGTCTTGTGCAGTGCGCACTTCCATTTTTTAGAATTGGAAAACCCACAATTGTCAAAATGAATTAAATTGCAAGACAAAATAAATAATAAACATACGTATTGTTAAAGGATTTTACTATACATAATGTTAACATTTAGTGTTTCATGTCAGAGACCTGTTGTGTCACAAAGACATAGGTTAAAGGAAAGAGAGACTGAACAAACAAATGCAATAATAACAGTTCAGTTCTTTATTAAAGCATATAACTATATTATTATTGACCCTGCAAACCTATGTGTTTAACTCCTGCAAAGGGTTAAACCAGTGTTTCCCTAATCCAGTCGTCAGGGCCCTAAACAGGCACAATATTTATTCTATCTTAACTAGAGCATAGGAGAAATAATCATCTCACCCATCAGCTGATTACTTCACCTGTCTCTAGTTACTTTATAATGAATATCTGGACTGGAGTTGGGAACCACTGGTTTAAATACATAGGTAATGTACAGCTTAGGAATTACAGAGAACTGCTGGTCCTGAGCAGAAGCTGGAGCTGATGATTGGCTCAGTGGCAGTTTCCGCTTGGGGCCAACAGTCCTCTGCGACTCAAGATCTGTACTTTACCTATGTCTTTAACAGCATTGCAGGGGTTAAACACACAGATTTGCAGGGTGAAACAAATTTGAGCATGTCAGGTTTTTTTTTACTATAATGGCCCTTTAAGAAGCTGATAGACTTATGCACACAATAAATGCACTGAATTTTATTACCAGTACTTACATACCAATAAGTGCTTTAGAAGGTTTCCTCTACAAGTATGCTGAAGGTGCTATTTTGAAATGGAATTAAAGACAAAAAATGTAATATTTTAAACAATTGAAGTTATTTGAAATATTGTAAAATAGCCGAATAGCCCCATTTATAAAAATTGTTTCATGTACCTTTTTAATGAGTCAATGGGTTCTGCCAGCTGTTAATCATACTGTCTACTAGACCTGCACATTGGTTTTCATATACAGGTAAAAAAGCCTTTTTTGTTTGTTTATTACAGGAGAACATTATTTTAAAGTTCAAATTTGCATTACTTAGAGGTAAAGTCATTTTTTGCAGGAGGAAAGGATTTAAAATTTACAATATTCAATAATACTTAGGAATGTCCTTGTCAGTTGATTGAAACATATATATATATTTCTGCTACTCATTTGTAGCAGTAGCACTAGCTACTACTTTAACTTAATTTAGGTTTAAATTGCTGTCTAGCTGCTCTTCTGCAGCCTTAAAGACGTCTTCAATAGGAAATCGCAAACAAATGGATTTTTTTCTTATCACTGAATTCCAAACAGTCCGCTTAACAACAGATTTGTGCAAAACAATATTTGTTTGTCCGTGCAAATGTTTACTATTATTTATCACGCTCTATGTTCTAACGCCGTCACTTTTTTTTTTAGTTCTGTTCCTCATTTTTCACAACTATTGAGCAATGCTCCAAGACTGCGGCAGATAGAATGGAGAACAGTAGCAAAGCAAAGCGGCAGCAGCTTGGAAGCCAAATTGAAAAGTCGCCCGAACGTTCTATATCCCCATCATCAAAGCAATCTTCTAAATCCCCAAGACTTTCTGATTCCGATGCTACACCAAGGAAAGGTACATGTTAGAAAATACATTTGTTGTGGGGTTTTGAATATTGTTTGAGATATATTTTATAGATGCATTATGTGTTTTATTGTCCGGGACATGGAAATGAGCAAGAGATTGATGTAAGTTTAAATTAAACTCATTGCCGTATAGAGAATTTCACAAAATAAAAAAATAATTCTTTATCACACCCTGGTGTGCCCTACTCATGGTGCTCCCGTCCTTTATACAAGTATAGGGGTAACATTCGTGTGTGTATCTTTCTCCTCTCTCACTCTAGCTAGTCACATTGATATTTATAACAATTTAATAAAGGTTTTAAATTCATTTTATTTTAGGTGAGGGCAAATTTTCAAGACCCTCATCAGCTCGGAACTATAAAGGTACGGTGTGTACAGTGATTAACATGGGGACCGCCAGTGCCAGGACATCAAAACTAGCTGAGCCCAGTAGTTTAAAGGTAACAATTATTTGTCAAATGCCAATACATATCTGAGGGTTAAATGCTTGTGTTGGGGATACAATTAGTTCAATTTGATTTTTTTTTTTTTAATTAACCATATTACCCGTCAAGCCACTTAAAGGGACATAACGTACCTTCTAATAATTAATTTACAAACCAGAGTGTGAGAACATTTTCATTTGTTTGTATATTGTGTGCTGGAATGTTTTTTTCAATGGCTTAAAGGGACATATTGAAAGTTTTTTTTCACAGCTAGACAGCTCTAGTTTATGCGTGTCATATAGGTAACATTGTACACACTCCCTGGAGTTACTTATGAATCGGCACTGATTGGCTAAAATGCAAGTTTGTCAAAATAACTGAGATAAGGGGCAGTCTACAGAGGCTTAGATACAAGGTAATCACAGAGGTAAAATGTGTATTAATATAACTGAGATAAGGGGGCAGTCTGCAGAGGCTTAGATACAGGGTAATCACAGAGGTAAAATGTGTATTAATATAACTGAGATAAGGAGCAGTGTGCAGAGGCTTAGATACAAGGTAATCACAGAGGTAATAAGTATATTAATATAACTGAGGTAAGGAGCAGCCTGCAGAGGCTTAGATACAGGGTAATCACAGAGGTAAAAAGTGTATTAATATAACTGAGATAAGGAGCAGCCTGCAGAGGCTTAGATACAAGGTAATCACAGGGGTAAAAAGTATTTCTCCAACATAGGTGTGTCCGGTCCACGGCGTCATCCTTACTTGTGGGATATTCTCTTCCCCAACAGGAAATGGCAAAGAGCCCAGCAAAGCTGGTCACATGATCCCTCCTAGGCTCCGCCTACCCCAGTCATTCTCTTTGCCGTTGTACAGGCAACATCTCCACGGAGATGGCTTAGAGTTTTTTAGTGTTTAACTGTAGTTTTTCATTATTCAATCAAGAGTTTGTTATTTTCAAATAGTGCTGGTACGTACTATTTACTCAGAAACAGAAAAGAGATGAAGAATTCTGTTTGTATGAGGAAAATGATTTTAGCAACCGTAACTAAAATCCATGGCTGTTCCACACAGGACTGTTGAGAGCAATTAACTTCAGTTGGGGGAACAGTTTGCAGTCTCTTGCTGCTTGAGGTATGACACATTCTAACAAGACGATGTAATGCTGGAAGCTGTCATTTTCCCTATGGGATCCGGTAAGCCATGTTTATTACGATTGTAAATAAGGGCTTCACAAGGGCTTATTTAAACTGTAGACTTTTTTTGGGCTAAATCGATTGATATTAACACTTATTTAGCCTTGAGGAATCATTTATTCTGGGTATTTTGATTTAATAATATCGGCAGGCACTGTTTTAGACACCTTATTCTTTAGGGGCTTTCCCAAAGCATAGGCAGAGTCTCATTTTCGCGCCGGTGTTGCGCACTTGTTTTTGAGAGGCATGGCATGCAGTCGCATGTGAGAGGAGCTCTGATACTTATAAAAGACTTCTGAAGGCGTCATTTGGTATCGTATTCCCCTTTTGGTTTGGTTGGGTCTCAGCAAAGCAGATACCAGGGACTGTAAAGGGGTTTAAAGCTTAAAACGGCTCCGGTTCCGTTATTTTAAGGGTTAAAGCTTCCAAAATTGGTGTGCAATATTTTCAAGGCTTTAAGACGCTGTGGTGAAAATTTGGTGAATTTTGAACAATTCCTTCATGTTTTTTCGCAATTGCAGTAATAAAGTGTGTTCAGTTTAAAATTTAAAGTGACAGTAACGGTTTTATTTTAAAACGTTTTTTGTACTTTCTGATCAAGTTTATGCCTGTTTAACATGTCTGAACTACCAGATAGACTGTGTTCTGAATGTGGGGAAGCCAGAATTCCTATTCATTTAAATAAATGTGATTTATGTGATAATGACAATGATGCCCAAGATGATTCCTCAAGTGAGGGGAGTAAGCATGGTACTGCATCATTCCCTCCTTCGTCTACACGAGTCTTGCCCACTCAGGAGGCCCCTAGTACATCTAGCGCGCCAATACTCCTTACTATGCAACAATTAACGGCTGTAATGGATAATTCTGTCAAAAACATTTTAGCCAAAATGAACCCTTGTCAGCGTAAGCGTGGCTGCTCTGTTTTAGTTACTGAAGAGCATGACGACGCTGATATTAATATCTCTGAAGGGCCCCTAACCCAATCTGAGGGGGCCAGGGAGGTTTTGTCTGAGGGAGAAATTACTGATTTAGGGAACATTTCTCAGCAGGCTGAATCTGATGTGATTACATTTAAATTTAAATTGGAACATCTCCGCATTTTGCTTAAGGAGGTATTATCCACTCTGGATGATTGTGAAAATTTAGTCATCCCAGAGAAACTATGTAAAATGGACAAGTTCCTAGAGGTGCCGGGGCTCCCAGAAGCTTTTCCTATACCCAAGCGGGTGGCGGACATTGTTAATAAAGAATGGGAAAGGCCCGGTATTCCTTTCGTCCCTCCCCCCATATTTAAAAAATTGTTTCCTATGGTCGACCCCAGAAAGGACTTATGGCAGTCAGTCCCCAAGGTCGAGGGAGCGGTTTCTACTTTAAACAAACGCACCACTATTCCCATAGAGGATAGTTGTGCTTTCAAAGATCCTATGGATAAAAAATTAGAAGGTTTGCTTAAAAAGATGTTTGTTCAGCAGGGTTACCTTCTACAACCCATTTCATGCATTGTCCCTGTCACTACAGCCGCATATTTCTGGTTTGATGAACTGCTTAAGGTGCTCGATAGTGACTCTCCTCCTTATGAGGAGATTATGGACAGAATCAATGCTCTCAAATTGGCTAATTCTTTCACTCTAGACGCCTCTTTGCAATTGGCTAAGTTAGCGGCTAAGAACTCTGGGTTTGCTATTGTGGCGCGCAGAGCGCTTTGGTTGAAATCTTGGTCGGCTGATGCGTCTTCCAAGAACAAGCTACTAAACATTCCTTTCAAGGGGAAAACGCTGTTTGGTCCTGACTTGAAAGAGATTATCTCTGATATCACTGGGGGTAAGGGCCACGCCCTTCCTCAGGATCGGCCCTTCAAGGCAAAAAATAGACCTAATTTTCGTCCCTTTCGTAAAAACGGACCAGCCCAAGGTGCTACGTCCTCTAAGCAAGAGGGTAATACTTCTCAGGCCAAGCCGGCTTGGAGACCAATGCAAGGCTGGAACAAGGGAAAGCAGGCCAAGAAACCTGCCACTGCTACCAAGACAGCATGAAATATTGGCCCCCGATCCGGGACCGGATCTGGTGGGGGGCAGACTCTCTCTCTTCGCTCAGGCTTGGGCAAGAGATGTTCTGGATCCTTGGGCGCTAGAAATAGTCTCCCAGGGTTATCTTCTGGAATTCAAGGGACTTCCCCCAAGGGGGAGGTTCCACAAGTCGCAGTTGTCTTCAGACCACATAAAAAGACAGGCGTTCTTACATTGTGTAGAAGACCTGTTAAAAATGGGAGTAATTCATCCTGTTCCATTAAGAGAACAAGGGATGGGGTTCTACTCCAATCTGTTCATAGTTCCCAAAAAAGAGGGAACGTTCAGACCAATCCTAGATCTCAAGATCTTAAACAAATTTCTCAAGGTCCCATCGTTCAAGATGGAAACCATTCGAACTATCCTTCCTTCCATCCAGGAAGGTCAATTTATGACCACGGTGGATTTAAAGGATGCGTATCTACATATTCCTATCCACAAGGAACATCATCGGTTCCTAAGGTTTGCATTCCTGGACAAACATTACCAGTTCGTGGCGCTTCCTTTCGGATTAGCCACTGCTCCAAGGATTTTCACAAAGGTACTAGGGTCCCTTCTAGCGGTGCTAAGACCAAGGGGCATTGCAGTAGTACCTTACCTGGACGACATTCTGATTCAAGCGTCGTCCCTTCCTCAAGCAAAGGCTCACACGGACACTGTCCTGGCCTTTCTCAGATCTCACGGCTGGAAAGTGAACGTGGAAAAGAGTTCTCTATCCCCGTCAACAAGGGTTCCCTTCTTGGGAACAATTATAGACTCCTTAGAAATGAGGATCTTTCTAACAGAGGCCAGAAAAACAAAGCTTCTGGACTCTTGTCGGATACTTCATTCCGTTCCTCTTCCTTCCATAGCTCAGTGCATGGAAGTGATCGGGTTGATGGTGGCGGCGATGGACATAGTTCCTTTTGCGCGCATTCATCTAAGACCATTACAACTGTGCATGCTCAGTCAGTGGAATGGGGACTATACAGACTTGTCTCCGAAGATACAAGTAAATCAGAGGACCAGAGACTCACTCCGTTGGTGGCTGTCCCTGGACAATCTGTCTCAAGGGATGATGTTCCACAGACCAGAGTGGGTCATTGTCACGACCGACGCCAGTCTGATAGGCTGGGGCGCGGTCTGGGGATCCCTGAAAGCTCAGGGTCTTTGGTCTCGGGAAGAATCTCTTCTACCGATAAATATTCTGGAACTGAGAGCGATATTCAATGCGCTCCAGGCCTGGCCCCAGCTTGCGAGGACCAGGTTCATACGGTTTCAATCAGACAACATGACGACTGTTGCGTACATCAACCATCAGGGGGGAACAAGGAGTTCCCTAGCGATGGAAGAAGTAACCAAAATTATTCTTTGGGCGGAGTCTCACTCCTGCCACCTGTCTGCTATCCACATCCCAGGAGTGGAAAATTGGGAAGCGGATTTTCTGAGTCGTCAGACATTGCATCCGGGGGAGTGGGAACTCCATCCGGAAATCTTTGCCCAAGTCACTCACCTGTGGGGCATTCCAGACATGGATCTGATGGCCTCTCGTCAGAACTTCAAAGTTCCTTGCTACGGGGCCAGATCCAGGGATCCCAAGGCGGCTCTAGTGGATGCACTAGTAGCACCTTGGACCTTCAAACTAGCTTATGTGTTCCCGCCATTTCCTCTCATCCCCAGGCTGATAGCCAGGATCAAGCAGGAGAGGGCGTCGGTGATCTTGATAGCTCCTGCGTGGCCATGCAGGACTTGGTATGCAGATCTGGTGAATATGTCATCGGCTCCACCTTGGAAGCTACCTTTGAGACGAGACCTTCTTGTTCAGGGTCCGTTCGAACATCCGAATCTGGTTTCACTCCAGCTGACTGCTTGGAGATTGAACGCTTGATTTTATCGAAGCGAGGATTCTCAGATTCTGTGATCGATACTCTTGTTCAGGCCAGAAAGCCTGTGACTAGAAAGATTTACCACAAAATTTGGAAAAAATATATCTGTTGGTGTGAATCTAAAGGATTCCCTTGGGACAAGGTTAAGATTCCTAGGATTCTATCCTTCCTTCAAGAAGGATTGGAAAAAGGATTATCTGCAAGTTCCCTGAAGGGACAGATTTCTGCCTTGTCGGTATTACTTCACAAGAAGCTGGCAGCTGTGCCAGATGTTCAAGCCTTTGTTCAGGCTCTGGTTAGAATCAAGCCTGTTTACAAACCTTTGACTCCTCCTTGGAGTCTCAATTTAGTTCTTTCAGTTCTTCAGGGGGTTCCGTTTGAACCCTTACATTCCGTTGATATTAAGTTATTATCTTGGAAAGTTTTGTTTTTAGTTGCGATTTCTTCTGCTAGAAGAGTCTCAGAATTATCTGCTCTGCAGTGTTCTCCTCCTTATCTGGTGTTCCATGCAGATAAGGTGGTTTTACGTACTAAACCTGGTTTTCTTCCAAAAGTTGTTTCTAACAAAAACATTAACCAGGAGATTATCGTACCTTCTCTGTGTCCAAAACCAGTTTCAAAGAAGGAACGTTTGTTGCACAATTTGGATGTTGTTCGCGCTCTAAAATTCTATTTAGATGCTACAAAGGATTTTAGACAAACATCTTCCTTGTTTGTTGTTTATTCAGGTAAAAGGAGAGGTCAAAAAGCAACTTCTACCTCTCTCTCTTTTTGGATTAAAAGCATCATCAGATTGGCTTACGAGACTGCCGGACGGCAGCCTCCCGAAAGAATCACAGCTCATTCCACTAGGGCTGTGGCTTCCACATGGGCCTTCAAGAACGAGGCTTCTGTTGATCAGATATGTAGGGCAGCGACTTGGTCTTCACTGCACACTTTTACCAAATTTTACAAGTTTGATACTTTTGCTTCTTCTGAGGCTATTTTTGGGAGAAAGGTTTTGCAAGCCGTGGTGCCTTCCATTTAGGTGACCTGATTTGCTCCCTCCCTTCATCCGTGTCCTAAAGCTTTGGTATTGGTTCCCACAAGTAAGGATGACGCAGTGGACCGGACACACCTATGTTGGAGAAAACAGAATTTATGTTTACCTGATAAATTTCTTTCTCCAACGGTGTGTCCGGTCCACGGCCCGCCCTGGTTTTTTTAATCAGGTCTGATATTTTATTTTCTTTAACTACAGTCACCACGGTACCATATGGTTTCTCCTATGCAAATATTCCTCCTTAACGTCGGTCGAATGACTGGGGTAGGCGGAGCCTAGGAGGGATCATGTGACCAGCTTTGCTGGGCTCTTTGCCATTTCCTGTTGGGGAAGAGAATATCCCACAAGTAAGGATGACGCCGTGGACCGGACACACCGTTGGAGAAAGAAATTTATCAGGTAAACATAAATTCTGTTATTAATATAACTGAAATAAAGGGGTAGTCTGCAGAGGGTTAGATACAAGGTAATCTCAGAGGTAAAAGGTATATTAATATAACTGAGATAAGGAGCAGTCTGCAGAGGCTTAGATACAGGGTAATCACAGAGGTAAAAAGTATATTAATATAACTGAGATAAGGAGCAGTCTTCAGAGGCTTAGATACAGGGTAATCACAGAGGTAAAAAGTATACTAATATAACTGAGATAAGGGGCAGTCTGCAGAGCCTTAGATACAAGGTAATCACAGAGGTAAAAAGTATATTAATATAACTGAGATAAGGGGCAGTCTGCAGAGGCTTAGATACAGGGTAATCACAGAGGTAAAAAGTATATTAATATAACTGAGATAAGGAGCAGTCTGCAGAGGCTTAGATACAGGGTAATCACAGAGGTAAAAAGTATACTAATATAACTGAGATAAGGAGCAGTCTGCAGAGACTTAGATACAAGGTAATCACTGAGGTAAAAAGTATATTAATATAACTGAGATAAGGGGCAGTCTGCAGAGGGTTAGATACAGGTTAATCACAGAAGTAAAAAGTGTATTAATATAACTGAGATAAGGGGACAGTCTGCAGAGGCTTAGATACAAGGTAATTACAGAGGTAAAAAAGTATATTAATATAACTGAGATACAGGGGCAGTCTGCAGAGGCTTAGATACAGGGTAATTACAGAGGTGAAAAGTATATTAATATAACTGAGATACAGGGGCAGTCTGCAGAGGCTTAGATACAGGGTAATTACAGAGGTGAAAAGTATATTAATATAACTGAGATAAGGGGCAGTCTGCAGAGGCTTAGATACAAGGTAATCACAGAGGTAAAAAGTATATTAATATAACTGAGATAAGGGGCAGTCTGCAGAGGCTTAGATACAGGGTAATCAGAGGTAAAAAGTATACTAATATAACTGAGATAAGGAGCAGTCTGCAGAGACTTAGATACAAGGTAATCACTGAGGTAAAAAGTATATTAATATAACTGAGATAAGGAGCAGTCTGCAGAGGCTTAGATACAAGGTAATCACAGAGGTCAAAAGTATATTAATATAAATGAGATAAGGGGCAGTCTGCAGAGGCTTAGATACAAAGTAATCACACAGGTAAAAAGTATATTAATATAACTGAGATAAGGGGGCAGTCTGCAGAGGCTTAGATACAAAGTAATTACAGAGGTAAAAAGTGTATTAATATAACTGAGATAAGGGGACAGTCTGCAGAGGCTTAGATACAGGGTAATTACAGAGGTAAAAAAGTATATTAATATAACTGAGATACAGGGGCAGTCTGCAGAGGCTTAGATACAAGGTAATTACAGAGGTAAAAAAGTATATTAATATAACTGAGATACAGGGGCAGTCTGCAGAGGCTTAGATACAGGGTAACCACAGAGGTAAAAAGTATATTAATATAACTGAGATAAGGAGCAGTCTTCAGAGGCTTAGATACAGGGTAATCACAGAGGTAAAAAGTATATTAATATAACTGAGATACAGGGGCAGTCTGCAGAGGCTTAGATACAGGGTAATTACAGAGGTGAAAAGTATATTAATATAACTGAGATACAGGGGCAGTCTGCAGAGGCTTAGATACAGGGTAATTACAGAGGTGAAAAGTATATTAATATAACTGAGATAAGGGGCAGTCTGCAGAGGCTTAGATACAGGGTAATCACAGAGGTAAAAAGTATATTAATATAACCATGTTGGTTATGCAAAACTGGGGAATGGGTAATAAAAGGGTTATCTATCTTTTTAAACAAAAATCTTTTAGACTGTCCCTTTAACCCTTCTATTACTACATGCTTTATTTGTAAGCACCAGTACAGATTTGTTACTAGAGTGGACTTGCTACCGGCTACTGTTTTTGCAGTGAAGGACTGAGCAGGGCTAGGCCCGTGGAGTCTGTAGTGTTCACTTTAAATTCTAACAGTTTGAAAACTCACAATTTTTTATACCTTCAATTTAAAAATTGAAGTTCTTTGTTAAAGACCTACATTTCTACATCAATGCTTAGTAAAAAATCATAAGGAAACTCACTGTCAAATTCCTTTACACAAAACGTCAAAAATACATGGCGCCAACAGAACGCTAACCTGGTGGAGACAACAAGACTAGCCACAGAAGTGCATTGCTTTTCAGTTGTTACCATTTAAAGCCAATTAAGGAAATATATGCAGCAGGGTTATCCTTGAAAAGTCTACATTGTGCTTTTTCAGTTCTGAAAACTAGGAAAGCTACAATTTTCTGAGCTAAATTACATGAAAAGGGGATAAAATAAATGATAGTATATTGCAAAGTTCTTACTAAACATATTCTATTAAAATGCCAAGGTGTTTACGGTCCCATTAATTAGCCTTTTTTTCCCTACATTAATCGCTAGCTAACAGCTCCTGTGAGGGGCACAGCAAACTTCTCTTCCAGAGTCAATATTTGTAGAGCGTTAATATTGATCTTTTTTCTTTTGTTTTCCTTTTGCTCTGCCTGAGTTTACTGGTTTTTGCTTTGTTGAACCTAAAATAATATCAGCAAATAGCTAACCCATAAACTGCCTGCTGCTGGGCACCTTTAGATGTGTGCCCGGGGAGCCGTGCGTGACAAATAAAATAATTATGACCGCTCGCTATAGCTACAGCTGAAAATGCTGCAATCATTGTTCTCAGGAGGTGCATTTTGTTTCATATAACAACTCCACGTTTGTTCTTTACCCCAATGTCCTTTAAATCGTAAATTGCTTGACAATCACATTTTTTTTTACATTAAATTTAAAACACCCTTCTATTGCTTGACAATCCAGTATAGGAAAATCACAAAACTCCTAGAAAATCAGTTCTTGTTTCACGCAGGTTATTTTTATAACTGTGATTTGACTTAATGATTAAAGGTTCATTTTGTGCATTTAGTTTGACAAAAGGAAAAAAAGAGTATTATTTATTTATATTACAACAGCTGCAGAAAGAACCGGATACACCAGTCTGCGTATCACAAGACAGGGACTACATTTATTTATATAGGGGTCAGACTAGGTAAAGTATCCACATCATGTGGGGTTTAGATGCTGCCACACCTGAAAAATGGTATCAGAGCCCCTCAAAAGCACATTATACATAGAATGTACAGAATAAATGAAACATTCCCAAAGGCACTAACTAAAAGAGAAGCCAAGTGACCACTGACAATACTAGCACCAAATGGTGAGAGTGTACAGAAAGCTGCAGTAAACAGCTGGCCTATGTGACACCGGTAACATCAGCGTCACCCTATCTGAAACCTTAACCCCCCAGAACACACCAAGAGATGAAGCCAAGTACACTACACCCCTACTATCCCTAGGACCCCCTTGTAAATAACCAAAGGCGCTAAACTGCTTGGGGATCTAAGTGTCTCAGTACATGCAGAGTTACAGACATATAAGCAATCAGTAACATAGGCAGAATGAGGACCATGCATGTAAATAAGGAGATAAAAGTGTGTTTCAGACCCTCCAATGTCTTTTGAGGATATTTCACAATGTTTCCCAGTGACAATTACATTTGGTTACTATCCATGTATTTCCTTCGGGTACCTTCTTTTTTGAAAATCGAAGCGTATCCCGATTTGTATGTCTTGCTCTATTTCTTGCTCCAGCTAGGACCCTCTTAGAGTACCCTCTTTCTACAAAAAAATGTTCCCATATTTTCTGCATGTTGCTTAAATGTAATCCCCGAAGAACAATTCCTGCGTAACCGCTGAAATTGTCCTGTTGGAATGCCTTTCTAAGATGTTTTGGGTGATGGTTAGAAGCTATAAGAAGACTATTTGTAGCAGTCCTCTTACGATAGTCCTCTGTTGTCAATAGTCAATTCTCTTTTTTTTTAATATTAATATCCAAGAAAGATATTTCTTTGGAGTCATAATTGATCGTGAGCTTGATATTAAACTGGTTATCATTAAGGTCCGATATAAAGGCATGCAGTGCTTCCACAGAGCTATCCCAGAAGACAAATACATCATCCACATATCTTAGCCTAAAAAGGGCATGTCTTTCATACAATTCATTTGGTTATACTTCCTCCATCTCCCAAATGGAGACAAGCATACGTAGGAGCACATAAACCCTTTATCACTTGCGCGCAAACGATTGTTAAATGTCTCCATTACTTTACCAAGAAAATGAAGTCAATTTAATAATATATTTGTATGTAAAACTATCATGCATTTCTTCTGTTAAGTGTGATCAGTCCACGGGTCATCATTACTTCTGGGATATTACTCCTCCCCAACAGGAAGTGCAAGAGGATTCACCCAGCAGAGCTGCATATAGCTCCTCCCCTCTACGTCACTCCCAGTCATTCTCTTGCACCCAACGACTAGATAGGATGTGTGAGAGGACTATGGTGATTATACTTAGTTTTATATCTTCAATCAAAAGTTTGTTATTTTAAAATAGCACCGGAGTGTGTTATTATCTCTCTGGCAGAGTTTGAAGAAGAATCTACCAGAGTTTTTGTTATGATTTTAGCCGGAGTAGTTAAGATCATATTGCTGTTTCTCGGCCATCTGAGGAGAGGTAAACTTCAGATCAGGGGACAGCGGGCAGATGAATCTGCATAGAGGTATGTAGCAGTTTTTATTTTCTGACAATGGAATTGATGAGAAAATCCTGCCATACCGATATAATGTCATGTATGTATACTTTACACTTCAGTATTCTGGGGAATGGTACTTCACTAGAATTACACTGTAAGAAATACATAAAGCTGTTTAATAACTAGAGATTATGTTTAACGTTTTTGCTGGAATGTAAAATCGTTTTCATTTACTGAGGTACTAAGTGAATGAATGTTTGGGCACTATTTTTCCACTTGGCAGTTGCCTAAATCTGTTTTCTGACAGTTTCTGTTCTCCCTCACTGCTGTGTGTGAGGGGGAGGGGCCGTTTTTTGGCGCTTTTTCTACACATCAAATATTTCAGTCAGCAACTCATTGTATTCCCTGCATGATCCGGTTCATCTCTACAGAGCTCAGGGGTCTTCAAAACTTATTTTGAGGGAGGTAATTTCTCTCAGCAGAGCTGTGAGAATTATAGTTTGACTGAGATAAAAAACGTTTATTCTGTAATTTGTTTCCTGCTTTCAGAATTTGTTATCTTTGCTAATGGGATTAAACCTTTGCTAAAGTTGTGTTATTTACAAGGATTGAGGCTATAACTGTTTCAATTTATTAATTTTCAACTGTCATAGATCTTCTGTGCTTCTTAAAGGCACAGTACGTTTTAATATTATTCTAATTGAATTGTATTTCCAAGTTACAAGTTTATTTGCTAGTGTGTTAAACATGTCTGATTCAGAGGATGATACCTGTGTCATTTGTTGCAATGCCAAAGTGGAGCCCAATAGAAATTTATGTACTAACTGTATTGATGCTACTTTAAATAAAAGTCAATCTGTACAAATTGAACAAATTTCACCAAACAACGAGGGGAGAGTTATGCCGACTAACTCGCCTCACGTGTCAGTACCTACATCTCCCGCTCAGAGGGAGGTGCGTGATATTGTAGCGCCGAGTACATCTGGGCGGCCATTACAAATCACATTACAGGATATGGCTACTGTTATGACTGAGGTTTTGGCTAAATTACCAGAGCTAAGAGGTAAGCGTGATCACTCTGGGGTGAGAACAGAGTGCGCTGATAATATTAGGGCCATGTCAGACACTGCGTCACAGGTGGCAGAACATGAGGACGGAGAGCTTCATTCTGTGGGTGACGGTTCTGATCCAAACAGACTGGATTCAGATATTTCAAATTTTAAATTTAAACTGGAAAACCTCCGTGTATTACTAGGGGAGGTGTTAGCGGCTCTGAATGATTGTAACACAGTTGCAATACCAGAGAAAATGTGTAGGTTGGATAAATATTTTGCGGTACCGACGAGTACTGAGGTTTTTCCTATACCTAAGAGACTTACTGAAATTGTTACTAAGGAGTGGGATAGACCCGGTGTGCCGTTCTCACCCCCTCCGATATTTAGGAAAATGTTTCCAATAGACGCCACCACAAGGGACTTATGGCAAACGGTCCCTAAGGTGGAGGGAGCAGTTTCTACCTTAGCTAAGCGTACCACTATCCCGGTGGAGGATAGCTGTGCTTTTTCAGATCCAATGGATAAAAAATTAGAGGGTTACCTTAAGAAAATGTTTGTTCAACAAGGTTTTATATTGCAACCCCTTGCATGCATTGCGCCGATCACGGCTGCAGCGGCATTCTGGATTGAGTCTCTGGAAGAGAACATTGGTTCAGCTACTCTGGACGACATTACGGACAGGCTTAGAGTCCTTAAACTAGCTAATTCATTCATTTCGGAGGCCGTAGTACATCTTACTAAACTTACGGCGAAGAATTCAGGATTCGCCAGTCAGGCACGCAGGGCGCTGTGGCTAAAATCCTGGTCAGCTGATGTTACTTCTAAGTCTAAATTGCTTAATATACCTTTCAAAGGGCAGACCTTATTTGGGCCCGGGTTGAAAGAGATTATCGCTGACATTACAGGAGGTAAAGGCCATGCCCTGCCTCAGGACAAAGCCAAGACTAGACAGTCTAATTTTCGTTCCTTTCGTAATTTCAAAGCAGGAGCAGCATCAACTTCCTCTGCACCAAAACAGGAAGGAGCTGTTGCTCGCTACAGACAAGGCTGGAAACCTAACCAGTCCTGGAACAAGGGCAAGCAGACTAGGAAACCTGCTGCTGCCCCTAAAACAGCATGAATTGAGGGCCCCCGATCCGGGATCGGATCTAGTGGGGGGCAGACTTTCTCTCTTCGCCCAGGCTTGGGCAAGAGATGTTCAGGATCCCTGGGCGCTAGAGATAATATCTCAGGGATACCTTCTGGACTTCAAATACTCTCCTCCAAGAGAGAGATTTCATCTGTCAAGATTGTCAACAATCCAGACAAAGAAAGAGGCGTTTCTACGCTGCGTACAAGAGCTCTTGTTAATGGGAGTAATCCATCCAGTTCCACGATCGGAACAGGGACAGGGGTTTTACTCAAATCTGTTTGTGGTTCCCAAAAAAGAGGGAACTTTCAGACCAATCCTGGACTTAAAGATCCTAAACAAATTCCTAAGAGTTCCATCGTTCAAGATGGAGACTATTCGGACAATTTTACCTATGATCCAAGAGGGTCAGTACATGACCACTGTAGATTTAAAAGATGCTTACCTTCACATACCGATTCACAAAGATCATTATCGGTACCTAAGGTTTGCCTTCCTAGACAGGCATTACCAGTTTGTGGCTCTTCCATTCGGATTGGCTACAGCTCCAAGAATCTTCACAAAGGTTCTGGGTGCTCTTCTGGCGGTACTAAGACCGCGGGGAATCTCGGTAGCTCCATACCTAGACGACATTCTGATACAAGCTTCAAGCTTTCAAACTGCCAAGTCTCATACAGAGTTAGTGCTGGCATTTCTAAGGTCACATGGATGGAAGGTGAACGAAAAGAAAAGTTCACTCGTTCCACTCACAAGAGTTCCCTTCCTGGGGACTCTTATAGATTCTGTAGAAATTAAGATTTACCTGACAGAGGACAGGCTAACAAGACTTCAAAGTGCTTGCCGCACCCTTCATTCCATTCAACACCCGTCAGTGGCTCAATGCATGGAGGTAATCGGCTTAATGGTAGCGGCAATGGACATAGTACCCTTTGCACGCTTACACCTCAGACCACTGCAACTGTGCATGCTAAGTCAGTGGAATGGGGATTACTCAGACTTATCACCTTCTCTGAATCTGGATCAAGAGACCAGAAATTCTCTTCTATGGTGGCTTTCTCGGCCACATCTGTCCAGGGGGATGCCATTCAGCAGACCAGACTGGACAATTGTAACAACAGACGCCAGCCTTCTAGGTTGGGGTGCCGTCTGGAATTCTCTGAAGGCTCAGGGACAATGGAGTCAGGAGGAGAGTCTCCTGCCAATAAACATTCTGGAATTGAGAGCAGTTCTCAATGCCCTCCTGGCTTGGCCCCAGTTGACAACTCGGGGGTTCATCAGGTTTCAGTCGGACAACATCACGACTGTAGCTTACATCAACCATCAGGGAGGGACAAGAAGCTCCCTAGCTATGATGGAAGTATCTAAGATAATTCGCTGGGCAGAGTCTCACTCTTGCCACCTGTCAGCAATCCACATCCCGGGAGTGGAGAACTGGGAGGCGGATTTCTTAAGTCGTCAGACTTTTCATCCGGGGGAGTGGGAACTTCATCCGGAGGTCTTTGCCCAAATACTTCGACGTTGGGGCAAACCAGAGATAGATCTCATGGCGTCTCGACAGAACGCCAAGCTTCCTCGTTACGGGTCCAGATCCAGGGATCCAGGAGCAGTCCTGATAGATGCTCTGACAGCACCTTGGGACTTCAGGATGGCTTACGTGTTTCCACCCTTCCCGTTACTTCCTCGATTGATTGCCAGAATCAAACAAGAGAGAGCATCAGTGATTCTAATAGCACCTGCGTGGCCACGCAGGACTTGGTATGCAGACCTGGTGGACTTGTCATCCTGTCCACCTTGGTCTCTACCTCTGAAACAGGACCTTCTGATACAGGGTCCCTTCAAACATCAAAATCTAACTTCTCTGAAGCTGACTGCTTGGAAATTGAACGCTTGATTTTATCAAGACGTGGGTTTTCTGAGTCAGTTATTGATACCTTAATACAGGCTAGGAAACCTGTTACCAGAAAGATTTACCATAAGATATGGCGTAAATACCTATATTGGTGTGAATCCAAAGGTTACTCTTGGAGTAAGGTTAGGATTCCTAGGATATTGTCTTTTCTACAAGAAGGTTTAGAAAAGGGTTTATCTGCTAGTTCATTAAAGGGACAGATCTCAGCTCTGTCCATTCTGTTACACAAACGTCTGTCAGAAGTTCCTGACGTCCAGGCTTTTTGTCGGGCTTTGGCCAGGATTAAGCCTGTGTTTAAAACTGTTGCTCCACCATGGAGTTTAAACCTTGTTCTTAATGTTTTACAGGGCGTTCCGTTTGAACCCCTTCATTCCATTGATATAAAGTTGTTATCTTGGAAAGTTCTATTTTTAATGGCTATTTCCTCGGCTCGAAGAGTCTCTGAATTATCAGCCTTACATTGTGATTCTCCTTATTTGATTTTTCATTCGGATAAGGTAGTCCTGCGTACTAAACCTGGGTTCTTACCTAAGGTAGTTACTAACAGGAATATCAATCAAGAGATTGTTGTTCCTTCTTTATGCCCAAATCCTTCTTCAAAGAAGGAACGTCTACTGCACAACCTGGATGTAGTCCGTGCTCTAAAATTTTACTTACAGGCAACTAAGGAATTTCGACAAACGTCTTCTCTGTTTGTCATTTACTCTGGGCAGAGGAGAGGTCAAAAAGCTTCCGCTACCTCTCTTTCTTTTTGGCTTCGTAGCATAATTCGTTTAGCTTATGAGACTGCTGGACAGCAGCCTCCTGAAAGAATTACAGCTCATTCTACTAGAGCTGTGGCTTCCACTTGGGCCTTCAAGAATGAGGCCTCTGTTGAACAGATTTGCAAGGCTGCAACTTGGTCTTCGCTTCATACTTTTTCCAAATTTTACAAATTTGACACTTTTGCTTCATCGGAGGCTATTTTTGGGAGAAAGGTTCTTCAGGCAGTGGTTCCTTCTGTATAAAGAGCCTGCCTATCCCTCCCGTCATCCGTGTACTTTTGCTTTGGTATTGGTATCCCAGAAGTAATGATGACCCGTGGACTGATCACACTTAACAGAAGAAAACATAATTTATGCTTACCTGATAAATTCCTTTCTTCTGTAGTGTGATCAGTCCACGGCCCGCCCTGTTTTTAAGGCAGGTAAATATTTTTTAATTTATACTCCAGTAACCACTTCACCCTTGGCTTTTCCTTTCTCGTTGGTCCTTGGTCGAATGACTGGGAGTGACGTAGAGGGGAGGAGCTATATGCAGCTCTGCTGGGTGAATCCTCTTGCACTTCCTGTTGGGGAGGAGTAATATCCCAGAAGTAATGATGACCCGTGGACTGATCACACTACAGAAGAAAGGAATTTATCAGGTAAGCATAAATTATGTTTTTATTAATGTATAAAATGTGCGGCACACACTTCTTTATCGTAACAATTACCTATCGCAGTATTCTGCACATGAGCAAAACACTAAAGTTACACATTCCGACAGGTTTCAGCTGATCAGAGGTGGCGTCGAAATGTGCAAGAATTCACAACTCTCCCGTCGAATTCGGCTTGCACTGATCACCAATTTTAGTCATTCTCCTGTTAAAGCTGATTAGAAGTGACATCATTGCGCACATGCGCACAAGTGGTTTCACATTCCGACGGGTTCTTTTTTTTGATGCAACACCACCCCTGACACAGAGAGTGATCCTGTCTTACATCTAGTGATAATTGGCATTTTACGAGGTTATCTATTTGTACAACAGGCTTGTAATCTGTTGGAATATAAAACTCTGTAAAGTGGCAAGAGAGATACTATACATAAGGATTCTGATAGGTGAAACAAGAAAAATCACCAGCGCTCTAGGAGGGAATAAGGATTCTGATGGATTGGAATATACTACTTTATTATATGATTTTAATGTGTTCTTTGACAATATTGCATGTATTTATAGCTCTTATTATTGCTATTATTATTTTTATTAGGAGTGGAATTTCAGTCAATCAAAAGGATGTTTTTTTCTGGAAGACAACGGAGAGATAATGACCCATCATTATAAACTGCAAATTCTCCAAAAATCTACAGTTTATCTCACAATCAAACCTTTAAACCTCAGCAAAACTGAAGGTATGTCGCTGACAGGGCAAAGGAAGGTTGAGTGCATTGCCCTCTAGTGGTAAACAGGGGAAATAAAGATATGATACAATATATGATACAATGATATGATACAATGATATGATACAAAGATATGATACAAAGATATGACACAATATATGATACAAAGATATAATACAAGATCTGATACAAAGATATGATACAATGATATGATACAATGATATGATACAATGATATGATACAATGATATGATACAATGATATGAGACAATGATATGAGACAAAGATATGAGACAAAGATATGAGACAAAGATATGAGACAAAGATATGAGACAAAGATATGAGACAAAGATATGAGACAAAGATATGAGACAAAGATATGAGACAAAGATATGAGACAAAGATATGAGACAAAGATATGAGACAAAGATATGAGACAAAGATATGAGACAAAGATATGAGACAAAGATATGAGACAAAGATATGAGACAAAGATATGAGACAAAGATATGAGACAAAGATATGAGACAAAGATATGAGACAAAGATATGAGACAAAGATATGAGACAAAGATATGAGACAAAGATATGAGACAAAGATATGAGACAAAGATATGAGACAAAGATATGAGACAAAGATATGAGACAAAGATATGAGACAAAGATATGAGACAAAGATATGATGCAAAGATATGATGCAAAGATATGATACAAAGATATGATACAATATATCAGTGTTTTTCAACCAGTGTGCCGTGGCACACTAGTGTGCCGTGAGAGATCCTCAGGTGTGCCGCGGCAGACTGACAACAGTGTGACATATTTTTAAAATTTTGCTTGTTTTTTATTCTGGGCCGTTTTTTTATTTTGAGTGAGATGATGACTGAGGGTAACTGCGCAGCGACAGCTTGCCTCCCCGACCCGTGTTCACACTTAGAAGGAACCCCCACCCACTACAACACGTGCCTAGTGCCGGCTCTACACTCAGCACCACGCGACACTTCAATCCCCCATGCATGCTGGCACAGCTTTGCTCCTCCTCCAGAACAGTTCCAGCCAGGTCACGTCACTCGCGTTCCTTCTCCGCACAAGGAACATGACTGGAGGACTGGAGACTCACTGGAGACGAAGAGCGAGGAGCTCCACATATAATGTTGTGCTCCACAGTTAACACTTTTCCTGGTGCGCAGGGGGGGGGACTTTTCCCAGTGCGGGGGTGTCCCTCTTTCAAATTTTTAAATATTGGGAGGTATGTGAAAGGCTCATCAGGCATCATTTACAACCATGACATAATGACATTCATTCACAGACAATCATTATGATTGATTGTGAATGAATGTCAATATGTCATGTATAGTTTATAGAAGGCATGGCATGACAGCACAGTACAGTGTGTGTATGTATGTATGTATGTATATGGGATGGTGGTGTGCCGCAGGGTTTTTTAATGTAAAAAAGTGTGCCACAGCAAAAAAAAGGTTGAAAATCACTGCAATATATGATACAAAGATTGTATCATATATTTGTATCATATATTGTATCATAACTACAATATTTGTATCATATATTGTATCATATCTTTGTATCATATATTGTATCATAACTAAAAAGATATGATACAATATATGATACAAAGATTGTAGTTATTATACAATATATGATACAAAGATATGATACAATATATGATACAAAGATATAAGTTCTGATACAAAGATATAACACAATATATGATACAAAGATATGAGACAATATATGATACATATGATACAATATATGATCCAAAGATATGATAAGATCTGATCCAAAGATATGACACA
This sequence comes from Bombina bombina, assembly GCF_027579735.1. Lineage (NCBI taxonomy): Eukaryota > Metazoa > Chordata > Amphibia > Anura > Bombinatoridae > Bombina > Bombina bombina. The sequence continues at coordinate 208,772,169 of NC_069508.1, forward strand.
ATATATGATCCAAAGATATGATACAAGATCTAATCCAAAGATATGACACAATATATGATCCAAAGATATGACACAATATATGATCCAAAGATATGACACAATATATGATACAATATATGATACAAAGATATGATACAAAGATATGATACAATATATGATACAAAGATATGATGCAATATATGATACAAAGATATGATACAAAGATATGACACGATATATGATACAAAGATATGACACAATATATGATACAAAGATATGACACAAGATATGATACAATATATGATACAAAGATATGATACAAAGATATGACACAATATATGATACAAAGATATGACACAATATATGATACAAAGATATGACACAATATATGATACAAAGATATGATACAATATATGATACAAAGTTATGATACAAAGATATGACACAATATATGATACAAAGATATGATACAATATATGATACAAAGATATGATACAATATATGATACAAAGATATGACACAATATATAATACAAAGATATGACACAAGATCTGATACAAAGATATGACACAATATATGATACAAAGATATGACACAATATATGATACAAAGATATGACACAATATATGATACAAATATATGATACAAAGATATGACACAATATATGATACAAAGATATGACACAATATATGATACAAAGATATGACACAATATATGATACAAAGATAAGATATAAAGATATGACACAATATATGATACAAAGATATGACACAATATATGATACAATATATGATGCAAAGATATGACACAATAAACCCACCAATACTACAGAGTCTTTGGACACACCTGAGTCTGTATATCTCTCATGATCTTAAAGACTTGTGCTTGACACTTGTTTTGTAAACAAATATAAAGGGCTAGATTGCAAGTGGTGTGCAGTTGTTTGCGCATCTTTTCACCAGCCTTTGGCAATGAATAAAGCACAATCTAGTATTACAAGTGGATGGTTAAATATTTTACCCAAAGCTTCTTATGGAGCCTAAACTTTTTTCATGCACCCTATACTTTTAGTTTAGCGCAGGAAACACTATTAGCTCGCTCATTGCGCTCATATTACAAGTGGGTTAACTGTTGCGCTCAAGCACAATCCAAAATACTTTAGCGCTTTTAAAGATGAAGTAAAGCATTATTTTTAACAGTATAGCAAAGAACTACACAACGTGTGCACCCTTGGCTAAGCGCTCAGAAGCGGAGATTCATTCTACTGTCTGACATTCAGACGTGAGCGCACAGATAGAAGATGCTGATTACACTTAAAGGGCCACTAAACCCAAAATCTTTTTTTCATGATTCAGATAGAGAATAGAAATTTAAACAACATTACAATTTACTTCCATTATTTATTTTGCTTCATTTTTAAAATATCCTTAGTTGAAGAAAAAGCAATGCACATGGTGAGCCAATCACACAAGGCTTCTATGTGCAGCAACCAATCAGCAGCTACTGAGCATATCTAGATATGCTTTTCGTCAAAGAATATCAAGAGAATAAAACAAATTAGATAATATAAGTAAATTAGAAAGATGTTTAAAATTGCATTCTCTTTCTAAATCATAAAAGAAAAAATGTGGGTGGCATGTCCCTTTAATGTTAATGCACAATAGCTCCGCTTGTTATCTAGGGAATGTGAAGTTGATGACTGTATATGAATTTCTTTACAAAACTAAGCTTTTACTTTTTATATATATAATATTGTAGCACACTAAGTAGTTTACATTTAGAACTTAAAAGGACAGTCTACTTAAAAAAAATTTTTTTTTTAAATCAGATAATCCCTTTATTACCCACTAGTTGATAAGCCTACCCCAAGGGCAGTCTGTGTGTTAGAAATGTAACCCCCAAGCTACAAAAAATAAAAAGTAAAAATACAGAAAAAAAATAACAAATCTATAAAAAATAATCAAATTAAACCTAAACTAATACCCCTATAAAAGTAAAAAATCCCCCCAAAATAAAAACACCCCCTAATCTAATACTAAACTACCAATAGCCCTTAAAAGGGCTTTTTGTAGGGCATTGCCCTAAAGAAATCAGCTCTTTTACATTAAAAATAAACAAAGTCCCCCCTAACAGTAAACCCCCCCCCCAAAAAAAAACAACCTAACACTAATAAACCTAAACTACCCATTACCCCTAAAGGGGCATTTGTATGGGCTTTGCCCTTAAAAAGGCATTAAGCTCTTTTGCAATTTGCCTAGAAAAAACCTAATCTAAAAAAACATATCCAAAGTAGTATAGCAGCACCACCAATTTAATATAAAAGGATTATTTTATTAAAGGGACACTGAACCCAATGTTTTTCTTTCATGATTCAGATAGAGCAGCAATTTTAAGCAACTTTCTAATTTACTCCTATTATCATTTTTTTCTTTGTTCTCTTTCTATGTTTATTTGAAAAAGAAGGCATCTAAGCTATTTGTTTAGTTCAAGACCCTGGAAAGCACTTATTCATTGGTGGATGAATTTATGCACCAATCACCAAGAACAACCCAGGTTGTTCACCAAAAATGGGCCGGCATCTAAACTTACATTCTTGCATTTCAAATAAAGATACCAAGAGAATAAAGAAAATGTGATAACAGGAGTAAATTAGAAAGTTTCTTAAAATTGCATTCTCTATCTGAATCACAAAAGAAAAAAATTGGGTTCATTGTCCCTTTAAGCCAACATAAAACAGACATTTCGGATTTTCATCCTTAATCATGTCTAATGTGCATACATTTAAAATCAACCTTAAATAGGCTGTAACCACGCCCCCACATACACCTCTACGTATCTTAACCCTTACCTATACAAAATCACATCTATATCAAAAGACAATGCCATCTAGTGGTCAAGGTATATATTAGTTAAACACATAGTCAAATGTATTACTTAGATCCAATTTTTTGTGGGAGTCATTAATATATTGTATTCATCATATTCACATTCTATATCTAAATAGATTAATTATCCATTCATTATAACCATGCTCCCCAATCCATTTTCCTATTCATCCCATTTGGGATCATAGTCCCTAGTTCATGTATCCAATATAACTCCCTATTAAGCAGAATTTGTGTTCTATTCCATTCTTACATGTTCCAGTATCTGAAATCTTAACTGGCTTTGGCATGTTTTACAGATTTCAAACCCAGATGTTACAGAATTTATAAGTCCCCCTATGACTGCATTTAGAAGAGGTAAAAACCTTAAAGACACATTAGTGAGGGCTGATGTTGGTTCAAAAAAGGACAGACAAAGATATATTGGTGATAAAAATCTGGGATGTTTTCCCTGTCTTGGTTGTCAAAATTGCAACAGCATCATAAAAGCCCCCATTTGCACACATCCTCGGACACGTAAAAAATACAAACTAAGGGATCACTTTACCTGTAATACAAACTACGCGGTTTACTTGACTACACGGTTTACTTGATTAAGTGCCCGTGTGGGCTGGGGTATGTTGGCGAGACCACCCGCAAGGTGCGTGAACGCATCAATCAGCAGAAGAGCAATATCAGAACAGGTAATCTGGAGGCCCCTGTGTCCAATCATTTTATCAAGGCAGGACATCAAATAAACCAGTTAAGATTTCAGATACTTGAACATGTAAGAATGCCCAGAAGAGGGGGGAATAGAACAAAAATTCTGCTTAATAGGGAGTTATATTGGATACATGAACTAGGGACTATGATCCCAAATGGGATGAATAGGAAAATTGATTGGGGAGCATACTTATAATGAATGGATAATTAATCTATGTAGATATAGAATGTAAATATGATGAATACAATGTATTGGTGACTCCCCAAAAAATTGGATCTAAGTAATACATTTGACTATGTGTTTAACTAATATATACCTTGACCACTAGATGGCATTGTCTTTTGATATAGATGTGATTTTGTATAGGTAAGGGTTAAGATAAGTAGAGGTGTATGTGGGGGCGTGGTTACAGCCTATTTAAGGTTGATTTTAAATGTATGCACATTAGACATGAGTAAGGATGAAAATCCGAAATGTTGTCTGTTTTATGTTGGCTTAATAAAATAATCCTTTTATATTAAATTGGTGGTGCTGCTATACTACTTTGGATATTACTTTTACGTACCGTGGTGCTGGTCTGCTAGCTTGCACACCTGCAAACATTTGCTACCCCAGTGGTGGGGGTTACCTTGGTGCCATTTCACATTGGACTTACCCTAACACTAAAGCCCCAAATAGGTACTCACGGTTTCAGAAGTCCGACTATCATCTTCATCTACATCGAAGGCAGCGTGGAGTGGAGGTCCGGAGCAGTCTTCCCAGAAGTGGCAATCTTCTGCGGTGGTCATCTTTGGCGGCGTTGGAGGTCCTTGGCAGCGACAGTCCTCAGCGGTGGCGGCAGGGCCGTCTTTAACACAGGGCAAAAGGGGCAGCTGCCCAGGGCCCAGTCTCTGTTGAGGGGTCCAAGAGTCCTTAAAGAAAATAATTTTTTCTCCAACATAGGTGTGTCCGGTCCACGGCGTCATCCTTACTTGTGGGATATTCTCCTCCCCAACAGGAAATGGCAAAGAGCCCAGCAAAGCTGGTCACATGATCCCTCCTAGGCTCCGCCTACCCCAGTCATTCTCTTTGCCGTTGTACAGGCAACATCTCCACGGAGATGGCTTAGAGTTTTTTAGTGTTTAACTGTAGTTTTTCATTATTCAATCAAGAGTTTGTTATTTTCAAATAGTGCTGGTACGTACTATTTACTCAGAAACAGAAAAGAGATGAAGAATTCTGTTTGTATGAGGAAAATGATTTTAGCAACCGTAACTAAAATCCATGGCTGTTCCACACAGGACTGTTGAGAGCAATTAACTTCAGTTGGGGGAACAGTTTGCAGTCTCTTGCTGCTTGAGGTATGACACATTCTAACAAGACGATGTAATGCTGGAAGCTGTCATTTTCCCTATGGGATCCGGTAAGCCATGTTTATTACGATTGTAAATAAGGGCTTCACAAGGGCTTATTTAAACTGTAGACTTTTTCTGGACTAAATCGATTGATTATTAACACATATTTAGCCTTGAGGAATCATTTTATCTGGGTATTTTGATATAATAATATCGGCAGGCACTGTTTTAGACACCTTATTCTTTAGGGGCTTTCCCCAAGCATAGGCAGAGTCTCATTTTCGCGCCGGTGTTGCGCACTTGTTTTTGAGAGGCATGGCATGCAGTCGCATGTGAGAGGAGCTCTGATACTTATAAAAGACTTCTGAAGGCGTCATTTGGTATCGTATTCCCCTTTGGGTTTGGTTGGGTCTCAGCAAAGCAGATACCAGGAACTGTAAAGGGGTTTAAAGCTTAAAACGGCTCCGGTTCCGTTATTTTAAGGGTTAAAGCTTCCAAAATTGGTGTGCAATATTTTCAAGGCTTTAAGACGCTGTGGTGAAAATTTGGTGAATTTTGAACAATTCCTTCATGTTTTTTCGCAATTGCAGTAATAAAGTGTGTTCAGTTTAAAATTTAAAGTGACAGTAACGGTTTTATTTTAAAACGTTTTTTGTACTTTCTGATCAAGTTTATGCCTGTTTAACATGTCTGAACTACCAGATAGACTGTGTTCTGAATGTGGGGAAGCCAGAATTCCTATTCATTTAAATAAATGTGATTTATGTGATAATGACAATGATGCCCAAGATGATTCCTCAAGTGAGGGGAGTAAGCATGGTACTGCATCATTCCCTCCTTCGTCTACACGAGTCTTGCCCACTCAGGAGGCCCCTAGTACATCTAGCGCGCCAATACTCCTTACTATGCAACAATTAACGGCTGTAATGGATAATTCTGTCAAAAACATTTTAGCCAAAATGAACCCTTGTCAGCGTAAGCGTGGCTGCTCTGTTTTAGTTACTGAAGAGCATGACGATGCTGATATTAATATCTCTGAAGGGCCCCTAACCCAATCTGAGGGGGCCAGGGAGGTTTTGTCTGAGGGAGAAATTACTGATTTAGGGAACATTTCTCAGCAGGCTGAATCTGATGTGATTACATTTAAATTTAAATTGGAACATCTCCGCATTTTGCTTAAGGAGGTATTATCCACTCTGGATGATTGTGAAAATTTAGTCATCCCAGAGAAACTATGTAAAATGGACAAGTTCCTAGAGGTGCCGGGGCTCCCAGAAGCTTTTCCTATACCCAAGCGGGTGGCGGACATTGTTAATAAAGAATGGGAAAGGCCCGGTATTCCTTTCGTCCCTCCCCCCATATTTAAAAAATTGTTTCCTATGGTCGACCCCAGAAAGGACTTATGGCAGTCAGTCCCCAAGGTCGAGGGAGCGGTTTCTACTTTAAACAAACGCACCACTATTCCAATAGAGGATAGTTGTGCTTTCAAAGATCCTATGGATAAAAAATTAGAAGGTTTGCTTAAAAAGATGTTTGTTCAGCAGGGTTACCTTCTACAACCCATTTCATGCATTGTCCCTGTCACTACTGCCGCATATTTCTGGTTTGATGAACTGCTTAAGGTGCTCGATAGTGACTCTCCTCCTTATGAGGAGATTATGGACAGAATCAATGCTCTCAAATTGGCTAATTCTCTCACTCTAGACGCCTCTTTGCAATTGGCTAAGTTAGCGGCTAAGAACTCCGGGTTTGCTATTGTGGCGCGCAGAGCGCTTTGGTTGAAATCTTGGTCGGCTGATGCGTCTTCCAAGAACAAGCTACTAAACATTCCTTTCAAGGGGAAAACGTTGTTTGGTCCTGACTTGAAAGAGATTATCTCTGATATCACTGGGGGTAAGGGCCACGCCCTTCCTCAGGATCGGCCTTTCAAGGCAAAAAATAGACCTAATTTTCGTCCCTTTCGTAAAAACGGACCAGCCCAAGGTGCTACGTCCTCTAAGCAAGAGGGTAATACTTCTCAGGCCAAGCCAGCTTGGAGACCAATGCAAGGCTGGAACAAGGGAAAGCAGGCCAAGAAACCTGCCACTGCTACCAAGACAGCATGAAATATTGGCCCCCGATCCGGGACCGGATCTGGTGGGGGGCAGACTCTCTCTCTTCGCTCAGGCTTGGGCAAGAGATGTTCTGGATCCTTGGGCGCTAGAAATAGTCTCCCAGGGTTATCTACTGGAATTCAAGGGACTTCCCCCAAGGGGGAGGTTCCACAGGTCGCAGTTGTCTTCAGACCACATAAAAAGACAGGCGTTCTTACATTGTGTAGAAGACCTGTTAAAAATGGGAGTGATTCATCCTGTTCCATTAAGAGAACAAGGGATGGGGTTCTACTCCAATCTGTTCATAGTTCCCAAAAAAGAGGGAACGTTCAGACCAATCCTAGATCTCAAGATCTTAAACAAATTTCTCAAGGTCCCATCGTTCAAGATGGAAACCATTCGAACTATCCTTCCTTCCATCCAGGAAGGTCAATTCATGACCACGGTGGATTTAAAGGATGCGTATCTACATATTCCTATCCACAAGGAACATCATCGGTTCCTAAGGTTTGCATTCCTGGACAAACATTACCAGTTCGTGGCGCTTCCTTTCGGATTAGCCACTGCTCCAAGGATTTTCACAAAGGTACTAGGGTCCCTTCTAGCGGTGCTAAGACCAAGGGGCATTGCAGTAGTACCTTACCTGGACGACATTCTGATTCAAGCGTCGTCCCTTCCTCAAGCAAAGGCTCACACGGACATTGTCCTGGCCTTTCTCAGATCTCACGGCTGGAAAGTGAACGTGGAAAAGAGTTCTCTATCCCCGTCAACAAGGGTTCCCTTCTTGGGAACAATTATAGACTCCTTAGAAATGAGGATCTTTCTAACAGAGGCCAGAAAAACAAAGCTTCTGGACTCTTGTCGGATACTTCATTCCGTTCCTCTTCCTTCCATAGCTCAGTGCATGGAAGTGATCGGTTTGATGGTGGCGGCGATGGACATAGTTCCTTTTGCGCGCATTCATCTAAGACCATTACAACTGTGCATGCTCAGTCAGTGGAATGGGGACTATACAGACTTGTCTCCGAAGATACAAGTAAATCAGAGGACCAGAGACTCACTCCGTTGGTGGCTGTCCCTGGACAATCTGTCTCAAGGGATGATGTTCCACAGACCAGAGTGGGTCATTGTCACGACCGACGCCAGTCTGATAGGCTGGGGCGCGGTCTGGGGATCCCTGAAAGCTCAGGGTCTTTGGTCTCGGGAAGAATCTCTTCTACCGATAAATATTCTGGAACTGAGAGCGATATTCAATGCTCTCCAGGCCTGGCCCCAGCTTGCGAGGACCAGGTTCATACGGTTTCAATCAGACAACATGACGACTGTTGCGTACATCAACCATCAGGGGGGAACAAGAAGTTCCCTAGCGATGGAAGAAGTAACCAAAATTATTCTTTGGGCGGAGTCTCACTCCTGCCACCTGTCTGCTATCCACATCCCAGGAGTGGAAAATTGGGAAGCGGATTTTCTGAGTCGGCAGACATTGCATCCGGGGGAGTGGGAACTCCATCCGGAAATCTTTGCCCAAGTCACTCACCTGTGGGGCATTCCAGACATGGATCTGATGGCCTCTCGTCAGAACTTCAAAGTTCCTTGCTACGGGGCCAGATCCAGGGATCCCAAGGCGGCTCTAGTGGATGCACTAGTAGCACCTTGGACCTTCAAACTAGCTTATGTGTTCCCGCCATTTCCTCTCATCCCCAGGCTGATAGCCAGGATCAAGCAGGAGAGGGCGTCGGTGATCTTGATAGCTCCTGCGTGGCCACGCAGGACTTGGTATGCAGATCTGGTGAATATGTCATCGGCTCCACCTTGGAAGCTACCTTTGAGACGAGACCTTCTTGTTCAGGGTCCGTTCGAACATCCGAATCTGGTTTCACTCCAGCTGACTGCTTGGAGATTGAACGCTTGATTTTATCGAAGCGAGGATTCTCAGATTCTGTTATCGATACTCTTGTTCAGGCCAGAAAGCCTGTGACTAGAAAGATTTACCACAAAATTTGGAAAAAATATATCTGTTGGTGTGAATCTAAAGGATTCCCTTGGGACAAGGTTAAGATTCCTAGGATTCTATCCTTCCTTCAAGAAGGATTGGACAAAGGATTATCTGCTAGTTCCCTGAAGGGACAGATTTCTGCCTTGTCGGTATTACTTCACAAAAAGCTGGCAGCTGTGCCAGATGTTCAAGCCTTTGTTCAGGCTCTGGTTAGAATCAAGCCTGTTTACAAACCTTTGACTCCTCCTTGGAGTCTCAATTTAGTTCTTTCAGTTCTTCAGGGGGTTCCGTTTGAACCCTTACATTCCGTTGATATTAAGTTATTATCTTGGAAAGTTGTTTCTAACAAAAACATTAACCAGGAGATTATCGTACCTTCTCTGTGTCCAAAACCAGTTTCAAAGAAGGAACGTTTGTTGCACAATTTGGATGTTGTTCGCGCTCTAAAATTCTATTTAGATGCTACAAAGGATTTTAGACAAACATCTTCCTTGTTTGTTGTTTATTCAGGTAAAAGGAGAGGTCAAAAAGCAACTTCTACCTCTCTCTCTTTTTGGATTAAAAGCATCATCAGATTGGCTTACGAGACTGCCGGACGGCAGCCTCCCGAAAGAATCACAGCTCATTCCACTAGGGCTGTGGCTTCCACATGGGCCTTCAAGAACGAGGCTTCTGTTGATCAGATATGTAGGGCAGCGACTTGGTCTTCACTGCACACTTTTACCAAATTTTACAAGTTTGATACTTTTGCTTCTTCTGAGGCTATTTTTGGGAGAAAGGTTTTGCAAGCCGTGGTGCCTTCCATTTAGGTGACCTGATTTGCTCCCTCCCTTCATCCGTGTCCTAAAGCTTTGGTATTGGTTCCCACAAGTAAGGATGACGCCGTGGACCGGACACACCTATGTTGGAGAAAACAGAATTTATGTTTACCTGATAAATTTCTTTCTCCAACGGTGTGTCCGGTCCACGGCCCGCCCTGGTTTTTTTAATCAGGTCTGATATTTTATTTTCTTTAACTACAGTCACCACGGTACCATATGGTTTCTCCTATGCAAATATTCCTCCTTAACGTCGGTCGAATGACTGGGGTAGGCGGAGCCTAGGAGGGATCATGTGACCAGCTTTGCTGGGCTCTTTGCCATTTCCTGTTGGGGAGGAGAATATCCCACAAGTAAGGATGACGCCGTGGACCGGACACACCGTTGGAGAAAGAAATTTATCAGGTAAACATAAATTCTGTTTTTTTTATTTTTTTTTTATGGTTCATACCTGACTGTTGATGTGACATGGGGAACACACACATTCAGTCCTAATACTGTCCCAGTCAAAATTACTCTGTTTTTATATATATATATATATATATATATATATATATATATATATATATATATATATATATATATATATATATATATATATATATATATATATATATATATATATATATATATTTTTTAAAGAACTGTGCGAGACCGTGCCGGTGTTATGTTTCATGCCAAGCTATTGCAATGTGCTGTTTTAGATGTGCACTGTGCAGCACTGAATGCAAAGCCCTAACTCTGCATCCAGCCATTTCCACTGCATCAGAAAAGGTCCTACTGGGGTTACCACTGTTACCAGGTAACTGCTCTGGTTGTGGGGATTGCTTCTGGGTAGGGCTGACTGTAGGCGCATGCAGCAGAAACCTGGAGCGGCAGGCACGTTAGGATTTGAGCATCTGTGCAGCTGCATACACTGCTCTCTTCAGTCTTGAGGCTGTGTGACTCATCTCACACTGTATCCATGCAGCCTTGGACAGACAACATCCAGTCTACTGGTCCCCTTAGCCCTGCTCTTTCTGCTGTGGCCCTAAGATCAACTAACTGAAGTTTGTTAGGGGAACAGTGCTTTGTAGAAAGGTGTCAGTGGGAAGAATAAGTGAGTGCACACACGCCCCTCCCCATGCAGCATTGTCTAGTGCAGGGTGAGAGGGAACTTGTTCCTAGCAAAGAAGTGACATGTGCTGCTGTGGCTGATGTATAGTGTCATGCTGATGCTTCACACATTAATGTAAGGTTTATTTTTATAGTTTTTATTTTCTCTCTGTCTCAGATTTTACAGCTTCCCTTAGTAGTTCTGCTGTTCCAGTCAGTAAACTTATATTTGTCTGCACCTCCATGCTTCCTCCTCAGTCTTTACCTTGCTTTGCTCCTGTTGGCTGCCCTAAATCTCTTTAACCAGCTAACCTCATACCAGAATCGCATTCAAAAGAATATTAAATTAATCCACAGTGGAGAAATGTATATATTTATTTACTTATTAGTACTGCTTATGTCCAGTTTCACATATTGCAATTTATTTCATTTTTTTTAAATGATTAGCCCAGCAGTGGATGATCCACCGCTGGGATAATAATTTAAAAAAAAATTGATTTAGTTGTTTTTTGGGATGTTGGGGTGGAGAGTGAAATTGTGGGTGGGGGGGGGCAAGAAATTTTTTGCCCAGGGTCCAGTCAATATTAAAGACGGCCCTGGGTGGCGGTGATCCTCGTCGGCATGGAGGATTCTCTTCATCCGATGTTTGTGGTATACTAAATATTGAATGCAAGGTACCAAAATCAATTTGGAGTACATTGCTTTCCTATTGGCTGAATTTTTCAAAACAGCCAGTAAGATTAGAGCTACTAAAATCCTATTGGCTGTTCAAATCAGCCAATAAGATTTCAGTAGCTCTCATCCTATTGGCTGCTAAATTTTTCAAAACAGCCAATAGGATTAGAGCTAATAAAATCCTATTTCAGTAGCTCTCATCCTATTGGCTGATTTTGAAAATTTCAGCCAATAGGAATTCAAGGTACCCCAAAAATATGGGGTACCTTGAATTCAATCTTCAGTGTGCGGTGGATGATCGCATGAAGAGGAACCTCCACGCCTCCGCCAAGGACTGCCGCCGAGGATCGCCACTTCTGAGAAGACCGCTCCGAGCCTCCTTCGCTGTGGATGAAGATGATGGACCCGCCTGGAAGAAGACCTCCTGCAGACTTCTGAAACCGTGAGTGCCTATTTGGGGCATTTTTTTTTTTTTTTTTTGGGAGTTTTTGTTTTTTGAACATTAGGGTTTTTTTGGGGCAAATTTTTTATTTTCTATTGTAATGTAGTATTTTTTTTTAAATTGTAATTAAGGGGTTAATTTAGGGGGTGTTAGGTTAGGGGGCTTAGTCATTAAATTAGTTTTTTGTGTTGTGGGGGTTGGCGGTGTAGGAGTTAATAGGTAAATTGGGTTTAATGCGTTGTGGGGGTTTGGCGGATTAGGGGTTAATTATTCATTATTTTTTTAATACTTATTGCGGGCTTTTATTTTTGTAATGCTCCGTTTTCCTTCGCTGCATCCTGGTGGATTCCGAAAATGGCAGGGCTGGAATCTTTCACCACCGGGCCATTTTCGTAATCCACCTGGCTGAGCACGCTGCCAACATTCCTTTGAGGATGCGTGCACAACTGGAGACACCGACGGACATGTTACAAACGCGATTATAGTATAGATTTCACAGCTTTGTATAACCAACACTGTTATATTAATATACTTTTTACCTCTGTAATTAACTTGTATCTAAGCTTTTGTAGATCTATCTCAGTTCTCTTGATAGACATGCATTTTAGCCAATCAGTGCTGATCTGATAAATTACTCCATGGGAGTGGGCACAATGTTATATTTATGGCACACATGAACTAGCAGTGTCTAACTGTGAAAACTGTCAAAATGTCCTAAGGCAGCCTTCAAGGGCTTAGAAATCAGTTTGAGCCTACCTAGGTTTAGCTTTCAACAAAGAGTACCTGGGGCACCATTTCATATGCGGCGTCACCCGCAAAAGCCGGCGACGCCGGTTTTTACACGATTTTGGTATTATATATACGGCGTAGCATACAAGTTACGCGCGTATATATTTCACCTGTCGCCCGCAATTTGTACTCCCATAAGCTAACATGGGACCGCATAACAAATCGGTATCCAATATTCAGCGCAAGGATTTACGTCGCCATACTAAGGCAGCCGCAGCAGGCCTTGCGCTGAGTATAGGAGCATCGTAACTCCCGAAACTACCTGCAAAAATAAACTAACACCTAACGCATGCGCAATATCTATCTACCTGTCAATCGCCAACCCTCACCTGCAGCGCTATAGGGATTTTAACAACTGCCACAATAGCGGCGTTATTTTACCTCCCTATAGCGCTATTACAGGTTTAAAAAAGGCAGGCTTTTGCGGCGATGAAATCAAGCTGCTTTGACGTGCTTGTGTACAATTTCCCCATAGACATTAATGGGGAGAGCCGGCAAAAAAAAGCCTAACACCTGAGATCGCGGAATGAAAAGCTCTGTAACGCAGCCCCATTGATGTCTATGGGGAAATAAAAAGTTGCGTTTAAACCTAACACCCTAACATAAACCCAGAGTCTAAACAGCCCTAATCTGCTGCCCCCCGACATCACCGCCACCTACATACAATTATTAACCCCTAATCTCCCACCCCCAACATAGTTATTAACCCCTTATCTACCGCCCCCGACATCGCCGTCACCTACATACAGTTATTAATCCCTAATCTGCCACCCCCAAACAGTTATTAATCCCTAATCTGCCACCCCCAACATTGCTGCCACCTACATACAGTTATTAACCCCTAATCTGCCACCTACATAAAATTATTAACCCCTAATATGCCGCTCCCGATGTTGCCACGACTATACTAAAGTTATTAACCCCTAAACCTCTGGCCTCCCACATCACTACCACTAAATAAATCCATTAACCCCTAAACCTAACCCTAACGTAACCCTAAGCCTAACACCCCCTAACTTTAGCATAATTAAAATACAGCTAAACTAAAGTTACAATTAATAACTAAATTAATAACTATTTTAAACTAAATACAAACTTACCTGTAAAATAAAACTTAAGCTAGCTACAATATAACTAATAGTTTTTTTAACTAGGTAGACTAGTTACTAAATAGTTTATTAACTATTTACTAACTACCTAGTTAAAATAACTATAAACTTACCTGTCAAAACCTAAGCTGCCTTACACTAAAACCAAACATAAAAAAAAAAAACACTAAAATTACTAAAAATTAAAATAACTAAATTACATAAAAAAACACACTAAATTACAAAAAATAAGAAACAAATTATCAAAAATAAAAAAGAATTACACCTAATCTAATAGCCCTATCAAAATAAAAAGTCCCCCCAAAATAAAATAAAAAACCCTAGCATACAATAACTACAAATGGCCTTTAAAAGGGCCTTTTATGGGGATTGCCCCAAAGAAATCAGCTCTTTTACCTGTAAGAAAAATACAAACACCCCCCCAACAGTAAAACCCACCACCCCCACAACCAGCCAATATAATTTCAGTAGCTCTCATCCTATTGGCTGATTTGAACAGCCAATAGGATTCGAGTAGCTCTCATCCTATTGGCTGATTTTGGTAGGGGTTTTTCCCTGCTTTGTTTGCCATGTGCTGCTGGCAGACATTTTACTCACCTCTCTTGCTGACTCTGGTGCATAGTGTGTGATGCGGCTCATTTCCTGCACGTCCTGTTATGGCCAGATTGGTATACATCATCCGTGTGAGACAGGTTGCAGTCTCAGAATTGTGATGTCATCACTTATTATTTAAAGGGCCTCTGTTCAGTATGCTTTGCCCTTGCATTGTCTCAAACCTGTTTGTGAGAGTTCCAGTTCCTGTGTATTACCTGGCTGTCTGACGTCCCTCCTGGTTCCTGATCCCTGGCTTGTTCCTGACTCTGCTGTTCTCCTTGTTCCTGATTCCGGCTCGTCTGACTATTCGCTTTGGCTCCTGACTCGGCTCGTCTGACTACCAGCTCTGGTTTTGACTCCTGGCTTGTTATTTGACTTGTGGACTTTTTATTATTTTTTGCTATTAATAAAGGTGTGATTATTTTTGCACTTCTCGTCTCAGTCTGATTCCTGGCACCCTGACAGATTTTGAATTTGAAGAATCAAATCAGCCAATAGGAATTCAAGGGACTCCATTTTTAATCGTGTACCTTGAATTCACTATCCAGTGTACGGCGGCGATCGTACGAAGAAGATCCTCCACGCTCCATGGCTCTGCGGTCACCGGTCTTCAGTTCCAGGATTGCCGGTCTTCAGCTACGTCCTCCACTCCGCGCTGGATTGTTCCTGGAAGAAGAAAGAAGAGGTCGCCGCTTGGAAGAAGACTTCACCGCATGGGAGAGGACCTTCTCCGCCGGACTTCAGGAACGGTGAGTACCAACCTGGGGGTTAGACTTGGGTTTTTTATTTTTTTATTTTATTTATTTAGATTAGGGTGGGCACTTTGTAAAAGAGCTAAATGCCCTTTTAAGGTCAATGCCCAAACAAATGCCCTTTTCAGGGCAATGGGTAGTTTAGGTTTTTTTAGTGTTAGTTTTTTTTATTTTGGGGGGTTTGGTGGGTGGGGGTTTTACTGTTAGGGGGGACTTTGTGTATTTTTAATGTAAAAGAGCTAATTATCTTGGGGCAATGCCCTGCAAAAAGCCCTTTTAAGGGCTACTGGTAGTTTGTTCTTAGAGTAGGGGGTGTTTTTATTTTTGGGGGCTTTTCTATTTTTATAGGGATTAGGTATAATTTTTTAAAATGTGATAATTTTGTTTTTTTATTTTCTGTAATCTTAGATGTTTTTTAATTTTATGTAATTGTAGCTTAATGGGACAGTCTACACCAGAATTTTAATTTTGACTAGACTGTCCCTTTAATTTATACTTAGTTTTTATTTTATTTTTAAAGTAGTGTTAGATTTTTTTTTTTATTTTAATAGTTAGTAACTTTAGTATTTTGTAATTTGGTTTCATTTAGGGGGTGTTAGGTTAGGGGGCTTAGTAATTTAATTATTTGCATTGTGGGCTTTGGTGTTTTAGGGGTTAATACTTTAATAGGTAGTTTGTGTTGTGGGTTAATGGCAGATTAGGGGTTAATAGTTTTATTAGGTAGTTTGCGATGTTGGGGTTGGCGGACTTAGGGGTTAATACTTTAGTTAGTACTTGCGGTGTGGGTTTGATGGCAGATATAGGGGTTAATAGTTTAAATAGGCATATTGCGTTGTGGGGGGGGTTAATTCTTTTATTAGTTCCGATGTGGGTTTGATGGCGGATATAGGGGTTTTACGTGTCGGGCTTATTTTTGGGAGGCGTGTTAGACTCTTACTGGAGATTTGATATTTTTTTTTATACTTTTCTTAGGTGCCGGCAGTTTCTAAAGTGCCGCAAGTCACTGGCGACTCCAGAAATTTGTATTGACGCTCATTTCTGGACATCGCTAGTTTATCCGACTTACGGCACTTTATGAACTGCCGGCACCCTATATGTAATAGCCTGATGTGCAAGGTGAAATTACGGCGGCGTGGGTTGCAGCGCTTGCGCTGAAGCCTGCGCTGTATATGTAGTCTCGCCCCAAAAGGAGAAAGCTAATCATGAAAGTTTTATTTTGACTTGACTTGAAATTTAGTGGTGCAGGAAATAGAACTGCAATGATTAAATTATCAATTTAAGCGCATGCATAGTAAATGTGTGTTTTTCTTTTGAGGGATTTTGTTTTTCGTTCACATCTAACACCAATCAGTTGTGTTGTGAGAAGGTTGGATTGCTCTTCAATAACCCGTCTGATAGATGGCCATCATTTTCAATTGCAGTAGTCCTTAATATGGCAAGAATAGCTTAACCTAGAGAAATGACATTACTTTAAGAAATGAAGGTCAGTCAATATGGAGCATTTAAAAACATTTCAAAGCACTATGGTAAAACAGGCAGAGACCCATCGTTACCTCTGCGGTGCAGGATACATTTATTAGCAGTGTTCCGCCCAGGATCTTTTTAATGAGCACAATGCTTATACATGTGTGTGTATATATATATATGTCTGTCTGTATGTATATGTGTGTGTGTATATGTGTGTGTGCATATGTCTGTATGTATATATATGTGTGTATGTGTGTGTGTGCATATGTGTGTATATATATGTCTGTATGTATATATATATATATATGTGTGTGTATGTGTGTGTGTGTATATATATATATATATATATATGTCTGTGTGTATATGTGTGTGTGCATATGTGTGTGTGTATATATATATATATATATATATATATATAGGGAGTGCAGAATTATTAGGCAAGTTGTATTTTTGAGGATTCATTTTATTATTGAACAACAACCATGTTCTCAATGAACCCAAAAAACTCATTAATATCAAAGCTGAATAGTTTTCGAAGTAGTTTTTAGTTTGTTTTTAGTTTTAGCTATTTTAGGGGGATATCTGTGTGTGCA